>NC_092361.1:8360223-8417746 GCF_030848805.1 Temnothorax longispinosus
AACCATGCTAAGGACCTGTGCAGAATTGTTGTCTTATAATTTTAAGATAATGTTTTATGCTTTAAATTTTTGTTTTCAATAACACAATACTGTCTCGTGTCTCAAATCTTACAAACATAGACACTTTTTACATATGCTTAAGGGGTCATGTACATACATATGTTTAAGGAGTCATGTCAATCATTTATCTTAAAGATAGGTGAAAATTACAAAAGTGAGGAAATTCACTTACTTTATACATGCAATAATGAAAAAAATTAAATAATAATATTAATTTTTAATTTGCAATTTTTCAAAATTAAATGCGGCTACACAATACAATCTAATTTGTTCTATCTTTTTTTACAACAATCGATTCCTTTTATTACTCTATATATTTATAAAAGATAATCCACTCAGAAAACACCATGTCCAAAATCGGGACATAAGACGTAAGTT
This sequence comes from Temnothorax longispinosus, assembly GCF_030848805.1. NCBI lineage: Eukaryota > Metazoa > Arthropoda > Insecta > Hymenoptera > Formicidae > Temnothorax > Temnothorax longispinosus. Next base: position 8,360,662 of record NC_092361.1, read on the forward strand.
CAAGGTGATCTTTACGAGACCTTGACAATACTTTTCAAGGTCATACTAACCTTACTGTGTAATGCGTTACTCAAAACCCTACAACTTTTGTATGAAACATTTTTCTCTACAAACAATATTTTTGCAGATAAAAATTTATAACGTTTTATTTTGTTTACCCTGTATAAAAACAAACTATATTTATGAATCATCACACTATTATATGCAGTAATTTTGTAGTATTTGTAGTTTTTACATTGTCCTCAAATCTGCCAATACATTTTGTATATACATCAGATTCCAGGACTGTACATCCAGATGTATATACAATTTATAAATTTTAGAAAACATTTAAGTCCTACGGCAGTTTCCAGGACAGTCCTGGAATCTATCGCATGAATATATAAGGGCACATTCCAGGACTGTACATCCAGATGTATATACAATTTATAAATTTTAGAAAACATTTAAGTCCTACGGCAGTTTCCAGGACAGTCCTGGAATCTATCACACGAATATATAAGGGCAGATTCCAGGACTGTACATCCAGATGTATATACAATTTATAAATTGTATATACATCTGGATGTACAGTCCTGGAATCTGCCCTTATATATTCATACGATAGATTCCAGGACTGTCCTGGAAACTGCCGTAGGACTTAATTGTTTTCCAGGACAGTCCTGGAAAATGCCAAATGTCCTGGAATATGCCAATAAAAAAACGAAAAAGTCCTGGAAACTGCCTCTGGACCTACTATATATATATATATATATATATATATATATATATATATATGATACACAATAAAAATAATTGAAAAGTAATTAGAGATGAATGCATTCGTATTGTTTTATTATTGATAAAAAACGATATAAACGTTTTGTAGGATTGTGCAAAGTTTTGCTTGCATAGCACAACCACAAGCGCAGAAATACTGACAGCCCCATCAAACGTACCAGCTTTAAATGGCAATCCTTGACCTATATCTCCCAAAATTAAGTCACCATCTAATTCTCTTTCATCAACAGCTACGTCTAAAAATAAAATAATGTATTAATATGATATTATGGCTACGGTCAACGTGACACTACAAATGCTTCGAAGCATTCCTCTTCTCTTTTCTTTCAATGAAGAAAGAAGGAGAAGAAGAACGCTCCAGAGCATTTGTATCACGTTGACCGTAGCCTATATATCAAGATATATATATATATCAACAACCTGTTCACCGTTCTCTGGATAGAATTGTAACACTGCTCTTGCGCTTCTTGACAGACATGCATACAACGTTGATAAGAAACGATATAAACGTTTTGTAGGATTGTGCAAAGTTTTGCTTGCATAGCACAACCACAAGCGCAGAAATACTGACAGCCCCATCAAACGTACCAGCTTTAAATGGCAATCCTTGACCTATATCTCCCAAAATTAAGTCACCATCTAATTCTCTTTCATCAACAGCTACGTCTAAAAATAAAATAATGTATTAATATGATATTATGGCTACGGTCAACGTGACACTACAAATGCTTCGAAGCATTCTTCTTCTCTTTTCTTTCAATGAAGAAAGAAGGAGAAGAAGAACGCTCCAGAGCATTTGTATCAGGTTGACCGTAGCCTATATATCAAGATATATATATATCTTTCAGCAACGTGCACAACTTCATTTGAGGTTATAATTGGGTACAACATTCATCGCACGATACTTTTATAATTGCAAATCGGAAACGTACCTCGAGTTCAGCTCTTCTGCGATCAACGAAGTCGGGATCGAACGTGTCAGTCGTCACTTTCTGCCAAGCGTAGAGAACCTTCTTTTCCGGCAGCGATGGTAACACAATGGGTGCGTTCAGCCGAATACTCCGCTAGCCTAGCAATCGTGAGCAGTCGCTCGTTTCCTCTCCTTTTAATCCATTGGGTCAAAGGAGAGGAAACGAGCGAAAACGAGCGACTGCTCACGGATTGCTAGGCTAGCGGAGTATCGGCTGAACGCACCCAATGTAGGGATACGAAATCTCCAGATAGCACGAAGCAATTCAATTCAGTATATCGCCGGCACGATTACGGTGTTACTGCCGTTTCGCGTACGCGCGTATGCGCGCGTTGTCGCACCTTACCTCGCGACGCGTAATAAAGAGTCACACGGTCGGTCTCGCTCCGCGCGTACTACCGTGTCTCTCGATCGATCGAGATAGGTTAACTGATCAGATGATGAACTGACTGACAGGATAGCGCTCTAAACGAACGCACTGTCTGCACTGCACTGCACTGCGATACTAACGCCGCTAGCCGCCAGTGTCGAAAAAGTGAAAGTGACGTTCTCTGTTTGTTACATGTATGTTATAAAGAGCGGTCGACGTAGACGACGACGACGACGACGACGTATCTTAATAAAAAATTTTCACATTTGGACTTTGCGTCGCAATATCTCCGCTCGTAGGGCACGTAGCAGAATATTATAAGAGAAACCCCCCCCCCTAATTGGACCCCAAGCTATCGATCAAGCCTACTTAGAACTTGATCCGTTCACTCGTTATCGAGAATCTCAACATCTCGAGTACTCGCAACCCGTCGCGTCGCGTAAAAGAGTCACGGTCGGTCTCGCTCCGCGTGTACTTGGCGCGAGACACTACCGTGTCTCTTGATCTTTAAGGACGTTCTCCGGTGGCAGTTGTGCTCAACTCAGACGCACGGAGTAATGATATGGTTGACAACTACTTCCGTGCGCAAAAGTCTGAAACTCGTCTAGCCGCGCAGTTTTACTCGATCTGGCAAATTTTTGTTCCGTTTCCATTTCTCCAATACCAATCATAAATGAGTACGTCCTACTTGTCTATTGAGCATTCTAAAAGTAAATAATAATGGATCATAAAGAAAAAAGATTAAATAACTTGATTTAAATAACGTTGCCCATAAGATCTTGACGTTCTCTACTTAACCTATATGTCGCAGCGGTAGCAACGTTGTCAAGTCTCGCAGTGATCTCTCCCTCTCCCTGCCTCCGAGCAGACGAAAATTATGTCCGATAGTGTTCTTTAGACGACTATTTCTCAAAAATAAATACCGCTTGCTATATCAAACTTTATTGTCATACGTTACTAATAATATGAGGCATCTTATACTATTTTTTCAAAAAAATTCTAAGAAAACTGTACTTATTATTCATTAAAATGTCCGTGTCGAGAGAGCTCAACATAGGGATCCTGTGTTAAAAATCGGAACTTTGAAGCTGAATATCTCAAATTTTAGTACCGAAAGGGGCATTGAATAAAACGCCTACGTATAAACGTGTCGAGAGAGCTCAACATAGGGATCCTGTGTTAAAAATCGGAACTTTGAAGCTGAATATCTCAAATTTTAGTACCGAAAGGGGCATTGAATAAAACGCCTACGTATAAAACGCGTTTAATTAAACATATACTGAAAGTTTAAGAAAATTTCTAAGAAAACGATTTTGCCGGTGAACGTCCTTAAGGAAACTAAATAAACGCGCATGTCTTTTTAATGAACATCGAACAAAATCAACTACGTGACCATTTTGGCAAGAAAGTTATTAATAATAAAATCAAAAGAAAATAAACATGTATTCTATATGTATTTTATCGTCAATCGACGAGCCGTCTTTCTTTACTTCGGCTCCCAAGCCTCGTCGTCGTCACTCTCGCTTTCCCTCGACGGTGACTGGAAGTCATCGGAGGGTTGATCAACCGGGCCGATCGGGAAATCGTATCCGACGAATTCCGCGATTGCGTCTATCAGTGGAGGAGGCGCGGGAGTTGTTATGGGAACCTGCAATGCCGACATTAACGGCGTGGGCGGCATGCTTGGGAGTTCGGTCTCCCGTGGTGCAGGTGCCGCTGCTGGGTTCCCCTGAGGCGGCTGCGCTTCCGCTACCGCTCGTCCCGTCTGTGCCGCGCGTGGTTCTGCAACGGGTAGTCTCTGCAACATTACTCGGTGTGACCGTTTGGTCAAGCGACGCGGCTGTTGGGAAGTGCCCGGTCGCAAGGTGTAATTTCCTATTCAACAATATAAATGCAACATAATACATGTGTTACATACATGTACATTACCTGTTGCATTGTGTTTTCTGGGTATCGTCTAAATCGTCTTAGCTTTTGTGTGTACTTGTGAATGAAAAAGTGGTTATGTGATTTGTATTATTTGTAAGCTTAGATAATTCCACTGCTGTTTTGTTCTTTTATTGACATATTGCTTCCTGTTTCCTGTGTGACAGATTGATTTAATTTTTCTGTACTATATATCATTTATTTCAGTATTTCAAAAGATAAAGATATAGAAAAAAATGGAATTTAACAATTCGGATATTTCGGATATTGACTCTCCTGAACCTCTTCTCAACAGTAATGAAGGAAATAATAATGAAGTCAATGAATCACAACAGCAAGCACAGCGGCATTACCAACAGAAAAAACGCAAGCCAAAATCAAAAGGTTGGAAAGATAAAGAAAACAAAAATAGAAATATATTAGAATATGTGGTAGAAACTGTAGAAAGTGTAGAAACTGATGTAACAAAACAAGCCAATACAAAAAATAATCAAAATAAGAATGTACATGAACATGAAAATGATGATGAAGAATATGAAGATAATAATCAAGGCAAAGATTTTGGTGTCAGTGTCGTATGGAATTTTTTCAAGAAGATAGATAAAAATTCTGCTCAATGTACAGCAAAAGAGTGTTTAAAAATTTTTTCAATTCCAATGAGCACTACCTCTACATTAAAGCGGCATCTTAAAATGCACCCTGAAGAAAACAAGAAAATGTTAGAGCTTGAAGAAGAGAGAAAAAAGCTCAAATTAAAAAGACAAGCAAGTAATAAAAATAACGTTTTAATACAGTCTTTTTTACCTAATATTTTTCAAAAGAATACTTCTTATTTAAAGACTTCCTCAAAAAAAATGAAGCTGGATGAAGCAGTGGGGAAAATGATTGCCTTAGATTTTCAACCTTATTCTATTGTTGAAGATCGCGGTTTTAGAGAACTTACTTACGAGCTTGACCCAAGATATACACTTCCTTCTCGCGGTAAAGTTGCAAGAAACATTGTGCCTAATTTGTATGAAAAAGTGAAAACTAGTATCAAAGAAATGATTGATAAAGATAAGTTAAATGTCGAATCATTATGTTTTATGACTGATCTATGGACATCACGAGCAGGGCATCATTATATTGCATTTAATTGCCAGTATATCAACAATGACTTCTTTCTTGTCAGCAAGACCTTAGGCTGTTACAATTTTCCAGCGCCTCATACAGCAAAAGCTATTTCAGATAAACTTGAAGACATGTTGTCAGAATGGAAAATGGATATTGAAATTCCATTATATACAGTTACTGATAACGCTGCTAACATAATTGCTGCGTTGTCCTCTTTAGATAATTTCAATCACTTGTTATGTGCTGATCATACTCTTCAACTATGTATAAGACATGCAAGAATTGGCTTAGAACTCGACAGGATATTAGAAAAATTACAGCGAATTGCAACAAGATATCATCGAAGTTCAAAAGCCTGCATGAGATTGGAATATTATCAACGCCTTTACAAATTACCTCTTCATGAGATGATTACAATGGTCAAAACACATTGGAATACAGAATATCTGTTACTGAACCGATCGGTAGAACAAGAGAAAGCAATTGTTGCAGAGCGATATGAGGCGGGCAAGGATAATCTAACTCATACTGAATGGAATTTAGTAAAAAGTAATTTCTTATTCTTTTCTATTTTGCTCCTTCTATAGTCATTATTGAGAAATTTTACTTTTTATTTGGTTTTTTAATAATTTTTAACAGTTTGTGATCGCATTTATTATTTTCTTTTTTTTTAAGTTCTCGGGTGAGGAGTGATAGGTGCCTTCAACCTTCAACCTAATCCTAAGGTTATGTAGTATTAGGTCAGCCTGGTGTGTATGTGCGAACGAGTGGGTGTGGGCGATGTGTGTGTGTGTGTGTGTGTGTGTGTGTGTGACGGGGAATAATGCGGCTTATTACTAAGTATAGGATAAGCTAGGATAAGTTTAGATTTTTAAAGCGATTAGAATTAAGTATAGAATAAGTATAGAATAAGTAATATCTACATTTGTAAAAGGTCTCTCTCTCTCTCTCTCTCTCTCTCTCTAGCAGCGCCAAGTTTTTTGACAAGAAAAATTTATGTATTTTAATAAAATATTTTTATTTTTTGTACTGTTACCTCTGTAATTCTTTGCGATGCGATTAAATCTTTTAAAATACATATATAAACTTTGTATTTAAATACCTTGTATTCCCTTGTTGGGTTTAAATATTTTAATAAAATATTTGTATTTTGTACTGTTACCTCTGTGTAATTCTTCATGATTCAATTTTTTATTCTAATCGAAGAAAAGCAGTAGTAATATTATACCTCGAAAAAACCTAAGTAACAAGTGGTAGACGTAATCTTTGTATCTCAAAAAATATATGTTCTCTGTAATTGGCGCTGTAATTTAAAAAGAGATATCATTTCTTTTTTGTAATTGTAATAATAGATCACTTGAAGCGCGACTCATTTTTTGATAAGGTAACGTAATTTTGTGATGTGTATCACTTGAGTAATGATTTTTTGGAAATAAAAATAATACTGCTTAGGTTTTTTCGAGGTATAATACTACTACTTTGTTTTTTTTTTTGAGGTGAAGATACTACTGTTTAGGTTTTTTCGAGATTTTTCAAGATACAAAGATTTCGTCTACCACTTGTTACTTAGATTTTTTTAAGGTATAATACTACCACTGTTTTTTTTTTTCGAGGTAACAACATATACACTACTATGCGTGTACTTGGCGCCTTTCTTTACCTTTTTTTTAAAAAAGGTAATTTTGTACAGATATCACGCCTTTTTGTAGTATTACGCATTGTATAAACAATATGTACAGGGTGTTATTTCGAGGTATAATACTACCACTTTGTTTTTTTCGAGGTAACAACATAATACATATATACTACTATGCGTGTACTTGGCGCATTTTTTTACCTTTTTTTTGAAAAAGGTAATTTTGTACGGATATCACGCCTTTTTGTAGTGTCATATAAGACGTCGGCGTTAGAAGTAGATAGAAAAAGAAGTATCTTAATAAAAAATTTTCACATTTGGACTTTGCGTCGCAATATCTCCGCTCGTAGGGCACGGAGCGGGATATTATAAGAGAAACCCCCCCCCCCTAATTGGACCTCAAGCTATCGATCAAGCCTACTTAGAACTTGATCCGTTCACTCGTTATTGAGATCTCAACATCTCGGGTACTCGCAACCCGTCGCGTCGCGTAAAAGAGTCACGGTCGGTCTCGCTCCGCGTGTACTTGGCGCGAGACACTACAGTGTCTCTTGATTCTGCCGCTAGGGAATTTTCAAGTCGATTCTTATGAATCAAGCTTGAATTCGATGTCTAGGTGTCCCAGGTTGCCGATGACGAGGTTCACATAGTGCGCTTCATAGTTTTCGGTATTCAGGTGTATTAATACCTTGAATTCGATGTCCACGTGTTCCAGGTTGCTGATGTCGGGTTCCAGATAGTGCGCTCTATAGTTTTTGGTGTCCAGGTATAATAATACGTTGAATTTGATGTCTAGGTGTCCCACGTTTTCGATGACGAGGTCCACATAGTGCGCTCCGTAGTTTTCGGTGTCTACGTGTATTAATACCTCGAATTCGATATCTACGTGTTCTACATTCAGATTTAAAGTTATTAATACACCTAGACACCAAAAACTACAAAGCGCACTATATGGACTTTGTCATCGGCAACCTGGGACACCTAGACATCGAATTCAAGGTATTAATACACGTAGACACCGAAAACTACGGAGCGCACTATGTGGACCTCGTCATCGAAAACGTGGGACACCTAGACATCGAATTCAACGTATTATTATACCTGGACACCGAAAACTATAGAGCGCACTATCTGGAACCCGACATCAGCAACCTGGAACACGTGGACATCGAATTCAAGGTATTAATACACCTGAATACCGAAAACTACGGAGCTCACTATCTAGACATTGTCATCGGCAACCTGGGACACCTAGACATCGCATTCAACGTATTATTACACCTGGACACCGAAAACTACGAAGCGCACTATGTGGACCTCGTCATCGCCAACCTGGGACACCTAGACATCGAATTCAACGTATTATTACACCTGGACACCGAAAACTATGAAGCGCACTATCTGGACCTCGTCATCGGCAACCTGGGATACCTAGACATCGAATTCAAGCTTGATTCATAAGAATCGACTTAAAAATTCCCTAGCGGCACTTTCTGCCAAGCGTAGAGAACCTTCTTTTCCGTTGACTCAATATATATTATATATTACCTAATTTACCTAAATAGAAATCTTCCTCCTGACCGATAAGTCTATCGACCTAATTTCGAAATACGCGCGCGATATCGAAACTGGCGATACCTGCGCCGCCAGCGTCGAAAAAGTGAAAGTGACGTTTCTCTGATAATCATAATAATATTGAGATGAGAACGGTCGACGTAGACGTATCTTAATAAAAAATTTTCACATTTGGACTTTGCGTCGCAATATCTCCGCTCGTAGGGCACGTAGCGGAATATTATGAGAGAAACCCCCCCCTAATTGGACCCCAAGCTATCGATCAAGCCTACTTAGAACTTGATCCGTTCACTCGTTATCGAGATCTCAACATCTCGGGTACTCGCAACCCGTCGCGTCGCGTAAAAGAGTCACGGTCGGTCTCGCTCCGCGTGTACTTGGCGCGAGACACTACCGTGTCTCTTGATATATAGCACAGAGTCTCTGTTCCTTGTTTGTGAAGTACTTATGCCCGGTTTCTTCTAACTCTTAGAAAGAGACGAAGAGTGAGTTTATCCTAAGGATAAAGTTATCCGACGATGAAGAAACCGGGCATTAGTCCTATTCGCTGAATTTCTTGTCCTCTATGATGGTCGCATTTATTTAAAACTGAAGGTTATAAAACTAAGAATTATTCTTTTTGCAGATGTGACAATTATTTTAAAGCCTATTGCTGATGTCACTGCTCCTCTCGGCAGTTCAAATTTACCAACAGCTTCAATGTTGCTTCCAGTTATTTATAGTATTGAAACTGAACTCAATAAGTTTATTGATGCTAAAACCCAAGATAGTGCTGACACTAGCATAATATTTGCTCGAAATCTGTTAAAAGAAGTTCAAAATCGTTTCAGAGCTTATAAAAATGATGATGTGTACATTCTTGCTATGGCAGTCGATCCCAGATATAGATTGGCAATATTAATAGATCCTGCAGAAGTTGAATCAGCTACCAAGAAGTTGAAGAAAGAGGTTCATAAAGCATACCACAAATCAGTTAAAACAAACACAAGTACTCAAATTGCTTCAGATCCTAAATTAAATCAACCGCAAGTATCAGGATGTCAACAGTCCATGATAACCGAAAGTAGTACTGAAACTACTTCAGTTTGCCAGTCCTCATCAAATTCTGTTTGGGATGCGGTTCGAGAGAGATCCACTATTTACAATTTACGCTGTGATTTTATGGATATGCAGGAGATTTTAGACATAGAGGTAAATCGATATGTTAGTTGCAATTTTAATTTAATAAAAAAGTAAGACAAAAGTTGAATTTATTAATTATAATGCTCTTTTATTTAAGTCATAGTTGAGTGTTTACCGTTATGACCGTTGCCATTTTGTTTAGTTTCTGGACTTAAGTCAAATAGATATAAAATTTCAATGATAACATTTTCAACTACGCATATGTTATTTAGCCCTTAGCTCTCATTTTATTCTAGGTTGATAGCTTTTTTCATACTAAAAATATTGATGTTTTTAATGATCCCACAAAGTGGTGGCGTGAGAATATCTCTACCTTTAGACACGTTGGGATTGTTGCACGGCATTATTTGGGGCTTGCGGCAACTGAAGTTTCGAGTGAAAGGCTTTTTTCACATGCAGGTGCAATAGTAACTAATCGTAGAAAAAATTTGACAACAGAGCATGTTGAGCAGTTGGTATTTCTTCATGACAATCTTTAATCTCTGATTCTAACTGTTTAGCTGGTTTAACATTCTTTTTTTTTACTTAAGATTGATATGTTACGTCAGGACCCCGGAATTTAGGTACATTGGTTCGACGGATAGCGAAGGAAAGGCTATCCGAGGGAGGGGGTAAAGGAAGACGTAACGAGATCTCTATGGTATCTCGGGTTCACGCTGGAAGGGCGCGTGCCTCGAGTCAAATGCACTTTTCGGGAAAACTCTAGTCGTGGGTCAACGTCCAGAAGGGACGCTATTACGCCTACTGAGAGTTTTCGTGCACTCGCGGTCCTGTTTTCGGTCAAGGATAATATCCTTATTACCGGGGATCGGACCTTGTGCGATTTAGAGAGGTAGCGAGGGGTGAGGTTGTGACCGGAACAACGATTGATGATGTTAAAAATGAATTTATAGCCACTTACTACTTGGGCTGAATTATACGGTCGCCACTGTATTTTAATCTGACTGACGTTTTTCCATAATGAAAGCGAAAAGTAGCAGCATGACGCCAATGGAGAGAGCAACAGTAATTTGTTTTGATGAGATTTATTTAACAAATCAAATGCAAATCGAAAAAAAAACTGAACGTGTCGTTGGTCCTCACAAAAGGTGTCAAGTGCTTATTGCACGCGGAATATTTAAAAAGTGGAAACAGCCCGTTTATTACGGGTTTGATCAGGATGTAACGAAAGATTTATTAATAGACGTCATAACCCAATTACATGCAAGTGGTTACACTGTTTTTGCTATGACGAGCGACCTGGGTAATGCCAATCAAAAGTTATGGAAATCGTTGAATGTTGGACACGATGAACATCACAAGACATATTTCATGCATCCTTGTGAAGCTTCTGTCAAGATCTATGTATTCGCTGATGTTCCACACCTCGTAAAGTTGGTACGTAATCATTTCCTAGACTCCGGGTTTCACATAGACGGACATCACTTAACTTCTGCCGCTCTGTCGAGGCTCTTGCAAATCAACAGTGGCGAGTTAAAAATTGCGTTTAAATTATCTGAAACTCATCTAAACGTAACCGGACCACAACGCCAAAACGTCAAGCTTGCTACTCAGCTATTTTCGGCCACAAATGCGGCTGCGATCGAATGGTGTGGTTTCGCGTGGAATCATGGATGCTTGTCTTGAATGGGAAAAAACTGCTGCGTTCGTAAGAATGGTGAATGACTGGTTCGATGTCTTCAACAGCGTTGGAAAATACGAAGCTCATCCTGGAATACACGGTTATGGCGTAGATCTTTCTCGACAAAATGAAGTTCTTCGAAAAATGACGTCAACAATTGAAGAAATGAGAGTCGGCAAATGGAAGACGTTGGTTCCATTTCAAAAGGGAATTATCATTAGTAATTCTTCGCTGGTAAATCTTTTCAATGACTTAAAAGAAAGGTTCAACACTGACATGTCTTATATTATGACAAATCGTTTGAATCAAGACGTACTTGAAAATCTGTTTTCCTACTTGCGAGCAATGGGAGCTACAAACGATAAGCCAACAGCCTTGGATATTCGTTATCGATTGAGAAGGTATATACTAGGAAAGCATTCCGCAGATTTTTTTACAGTGGGGAGTAACACAAGTGCTGTCGACGACTCCATCTCTGAAGTGTGCCTAACTAGTGGGATTGACGAAGATTTCACAACAACAGATACTCATACGAAGCAACCAAGTGATAATGAGAGTAGTTTCAGCAATGTTGCGCGTGAAGACTGTAACGAAGAAAGTGATGAATATAAGAGTGATCCTCGATGTGGTAACAATCCTCATTCCAAATAAATTACAAGACTTAAGGGTCAGTTGAAGTCTTTTTATTTTTATATGATTAAAAAATTATATAAATATATAAAAAATTACGAGAGTAATATTTGAAATAGCTATCACATTATCTGTATAAGATATGACATCGATTTTCGTTCAGAAGTGCAGTTGTGAAACAAAAAATACAATTGGAGCTTATTTCGACTGCCCCTTAAACGCTGAGAACATTTTTGGAGGATAAAAATATTTTAATATTTATATCTGGTAATATATATAGTATAGAGTAGATAATTTTTCTTTCAAATAAAACGTATTCATGACAAATTAAATAGTATAGTCAATAACAACACGGAATAGCAGGAATCGATTGCTCAGTAATTTCCGTATGATTTTATTTATAACATATAATTTTTTTTAATTAACGAAAAACTTTATATTTTATGTTACATACAGTTCGTGTCAAAAGTAGATAGCGCTCTGAGACAGAAAATTTTTCGCCAAAAGTATGGCTCTATGCTGATTGAATTAACTTCATATGTAATTATTTTTATTATTCAGAGAACTTATAACTAAATAAGTCATTCTTACCATTCATGATAACAGACATTTTTGAAAGGATACTTACATATTTTTTTCTATGCCAGGTTCTCAGCACTTGAATCTCTTCCATTACTTTTCATTCTTTTTATATTTATGGCAAAAAACCGCGAGCCTCGCTCAGTTTTCTCCGTCTACCTTATCTACCTATTTCTATCTATTACGTGCCTATGTTTTATGAAAGTAGATAACGTAATGTCGAACATTCCAATTGAAAAATTATAACATTTTACAACAGTTTATATCTAATCGTAATTAGTGATCATTGCTTTTAAACAGTAACATTGTACATTGGGTGAGATTACGTGTCAATAGCTTGTTGGAAATTGTAATAATTTTTCCCTATGGAGGTGAGAAATTACGTTACCACTTCTGAAATCTCTTAACCAATGACTCAAGGTATCTTAATGTAGGTTTTTCACTGCAATATAGTAAATGAAAATTTTATATTATAAAAGATATAAAAGTGTCATAATAAAAGAGTGGTTAACAGGTTCACACGTATTACATGTTGCTAAAATCTTTATTTTGTCCTTTCTTTTTGGCATTGTCCTTAATCTGTTATAGATATCAATTACAATCAATTACACTCAGAAGAATTAGATTTACTTCAACAATTCGAGGAATTCAACGATAGTACAATTTGTGAAGATGAAGGACTGAAATACGTTGCTGGATACGTAGCATTCAAATTTAGAAATAAATATCCATCTTTGGGGACGTATACTGCAATGTCCACGAACACCGAGGATGATTGGATTAGCTATATATCTAGAGGACGACTTATTGCTCCTTCAGCTTCTTTACTGAACGTTGTCAACGTAATGAATGTGGAATTTGAAAAATTTCACGGAGCAGGAACATTGCAAAAAGGCCCTTGGATTTTTAAAACTGTTACTGAGAAAGTATTAAAACGAATGGTGGAAAAAGATATTCCTAGTGAAGTTGTGTCTTGTTTAGTACGGACGCGAACATACATAAGAATGAGGATACTGAACAAAAATACTTCCGCAGAAAGCTCTAAATTAAAAACAAATAAGAAACTGTCGATATTCACAAACAAAAAAGTTTATAAATTTTAAATTTATTTGCGTTGCAAAATAGTCGTTATAACTGTGATATGTGATGTTACAGATTGCCGTTTCTCGATACTTACGGGTAAACGTTTTATATATGCGTTAAATTTTTACTTTTTTAATCGTTTCGTTACTTTCGTTTTAAGCTCGAAATGTTATTCGTTTCATTGCAATATAATAGCATTTATATTACAATTTAATTCATGTTCTTGTAATATGTCCTTGTCATTCGTTTCGTTACTTTCATTTTATGTTCTAAATTTTATTCGTTTCATTGTAATATGATGTGATTTACATTACAATTAATTAAAATAATAATATTTAATAAATAATTATTTTCACAAACTGTAATGGTATGTCATTTTATATTAATTAATTTTACAATCTACTTTTCAGAGAATAAGAAGTGACAAAATTAGCAAAAAACGATAAATAATCCATTTCTTAATATACAACAATTTTGCGACACCATTTTTCAAACTTTTAGTGCAAGATGTAACAAACAGTATGAATCGAAATTATTTCACCATTAACATGCCGTGTAATTCATTTCTTCTTTCTATATTTCTTAATTTTTTATTGTAATTTTAAAAAATAATTAGATTTAATGGCGATTCAAATGACAATTACATTTTTTACTTTCATAACGACATTTAAACATAGTCTAAATAATTACACAATTTGAATCTCCTACCAAAATTAAAAAAACATGGCGGACTTCTGTCACGTTCTGTGATTGGATATTGCAAGAAACGTGCGCATAAGCACACCTTATTACTTCCACCATGGTATAGCCGTGGCGAACACACGTATCACACTCTGTACGATCGGCATACGCGTTATACTTTACAACCGAGAACTCCCGCGTACTATCGCGTTAAATTACTCGTCTTAATTAACAGCGAGGGGCAATTAATTGCCAAATACAATCGAGTGTTAGCAACAATACGCGAGGTTAAAATTCGGATACATTGTTAATTAACGGAAGTACATATCGAGTATATAACAACCACGGGCATTGGGTCACGCGGATACGGAATATTGTGTGGACATTATTAATCATTGTATTTAACCACCGAATACTCGTTCGTTACATCTGCGCACGAACATTGTATGATAGAGTGATGATCACGGCCGAGTGCGTGATCATAGTTTAACAATCACGGGGAACAAAGTCCTCCGATCGGAATAATTATCTGGAATAAAAGCATCGTATCGACTAAACGAATAAGCCAAGATACGCTATTTGAATAATTGTGCTACTTTATTAAAATATAGCGACACTCACACCGAGGCGAGAAACTCGCGTTGTGAGACACATTTATGATATTGTGAAACGGCCTGTAATGTTGAAATGATGATCTGGAATTAAAGATTAATTAATTCTGAAACAAATTCTCCTGATTAATTATAGAAAATTATCGATACTTACCTTCTACTTACCTTGTCCTTCGGCGATGATCCAACGTTGGCCAGCGGCAATCCGGTATGCGATGTAAAGCGAGGATCCGGGGAAGCAGAGCAGCAACAGCAGCGATCTATCCGAGGCGGGAACCTGAAAGAAAAGAAGCGAATTAGGACATAATTAAAACATAATTATCGGAACTTACCCTTATTTGGTATGCGAGGTAAAGCGAAGATCCAGAGTCGGGTAACGGCAACGGCGATCCACTCCGGGCGTCGATCTGCAACGAAAACATAAAATAATTATCACATAATTATTTTATCCTTACTTACCTCTATCTGGTATGCGATGTAAAGCGAGGATCCAGGGATGAGAAGCAGCAACGGTGATCCATCAGGGACATCAGTCTGAAATAAAATTCAAATAATTAGGATATAATTATTTTATCCTTACTTACCTCTATCTGGTATGCGATGTAAAGCGAGGATCCAGGGATGAGAAGCAGCAACGGTGATCCATCAGGGACATCCTTCTGAAACCAATAAATCCTATTAGCGTCTTGCGAATAATCGCGGCGTTGATACGAACTTACCTTCTCGGTAGTCTAAGGTTAAACCGAGTGCGCGACCGTTCGATAGGAATATTATCCGCCGGAATCGGGCTCAACACGTGCCGTCCGGTCACAACCTTACTTCTTATTTTAAGATTCTTATATAATAATTTTTAGATTGTACTTTATGTGTGTATGTGTATGCGATTTAAAAATATTTATATTTTTTTATACTATTCCTCTCTTCCTTATAATTTCTAATTTTAAGAGACAGCAAATTTGCGCAGTTATTATATATTCACTAAAGTTTTTTAATTAACGTCACAATTTTAAGTCGTAACATTAATTTATTTTACATGTATTTTTTGTTTTAAAAAAATTTCTTTATGATTTTTTGTGAAATTTCAAGCAATAAACATGTACAACTGTTTGAAACGTACAAGCTCGCGCAGGAGCCTGGTCTCAAGATTTACAGAATAGGGAACGACATTTATTTTCTAGTTACGTCGGTAAAGAGATTGTGTATTTCCATGTTAGTTATGTCTTAATAAACGAATATATCATAATAAAATGTTAGACAGAGAACACATAGCATAAATACAAAATAAGATAATGTTGAATTATCCATGCATAATCCTTTCTCATGTGTCACTACAAGAAGTTAATCTCTCATCATAAATGATTGTAAGAAGACAGAATTCCATTATTTTTGTATCTTGATCAGAGAAAACAGTCAAGTGGTTTCAATACTTATGTCTGTTGTAAGAAAGGATCATGTAAGTTAAACATATTATTCAAAACACATTACATAAATATAGCAAGAATATACAAAGCATAAATGAATTGAAAGTACTGTGTCAACTAGTAATTCGTCGAAAATAATTCTTAGAAGTATATATATCTCACTTAACAAGTAAGCAAATAAACATATGTAAAGTAAAGCATTCGAGAGAATGTTTAGGCTTATATAAATCTTATGTGAAATTCTGTAACTTCAATATAATGCACTTTCTTTTTATTAATTAATACAGTAACTTCCGCAGTCAATCCAGTTATATAAGTATTTCAAGTGAGTAGTATACATAATTCGATAAATGAAGAGCGAACTCAATTAAATGATAATTAACTTTTCGTATGTAATACGGTGTTTCGTAAACGTTAATAGCTGGCAAATAGCCACGGGTTGAATCGCAATATTTGTTAAGATAATACAGACTATGTGTGAATATCCGAATCACGTGTGCATCGATAATGCAAGTTAAATTACTACACATCGAGAATCAATGACTTTATTCGCGGGTTGCAACCACTCAAAATAACTTTAAGTTCTACTGAGCTCAGACAGATAATTAATTCCGGAATATTTAGTTAGCAATATAGCCTTTATGCGAGAACGAGCGATATCCATCGCTCCGTGCTTTATGCGAGGACGATATCCATTGCCCCGTGCTTTATGCGAGGACGATATCCATCGCCCCGTGCTTTCTCGAACTCTGTAATCAGACGATCGCATTTTATGATGACCTTGCGTTCATCATAATCCGCTTGAGAGTTGCCGATCAATCTCGTATGTGATCTCTGAGTTACACGAGTTCGATATTTTACCTGAAAGCATCCGCCGGTGATAAATTGTAATGATGGTCATCGACCAAAACCGTAAGGACCTTCTCCAATAGATAAGATGGCCGCTTTGTTCCTTTTTAACGATGCCACGTCGCAATGTCCAAGATGGCCGCTTCGTTCCGTTTCAACGAGGCCACGTCGCAATGGCTAAGTTCGTTCTTCCTTCCTTCAGTCGTATCGAGCGAGATACTTTCAATCGCCTCTGAGCAGGGCTGCAATGCCTCCTCTGATATTACGGAGACGTCCTCGTTCTTTCTGTCTCAGACTCAATAGTCTGGCGGATTTCAATCGCGTAGCAATTATACGAATATACGATGCCGATGTAAAGAACGCGACTGTACGCCTCGCTAGCCGGAAGACGAATACCTTCCCGGCGGGCTTCACGTCCATCCCGACACGTTCACGCTTGCGCAGTATCGTCGGTCCGTGCCTTTTTCCGGCGCTGGGGCGCAACGTGGTCGTCGCAGCGCTCGCGAAACACAACGTTAAAGATAACTAGGGAACTGTAATACCGACGCCATCTGTGAGCATTCTACCGAATTGCCACTTACATCAACAATGTTCACATACACAATCTCTTCACGATTTTTATTACCCGTTTCTAACAAACAACTTTTATTGTAATATTATTCATTTTGCAGTTTTTGGTTTCAAATTTAGAAAAACGTAAAATCGAAACATTGTAAAAGTAAGAGCGTTTGAGTTTTAATAAAATTCCATTTGTATTATAAACAATACATAGATTTAGCTAACATTGCCCTGACCCTGACGTCCCTGACTCCTCTCTTGGCAGTTCTGATTTTTCATGATCTTTTATTTTATAATATTTTAAAAGTTTCTTACTGTGTGTGTTCTTGATTTAATTTATTATTTAAATCAAGGATATCCGAAATTATGCAAAATTAGAATCAGTATCTGTTTCAATATAGTAAATATAGTTCTCTGTTTAATCATATTTTAAGGGGGGAGACTCGTCTCTTTGACCCTTTCTTTGATAATTTTTTATAAAGAACTGAGAGTATTTATTGAATCCTAATAAAATACATGATAATGTTGACGATGAAATGTACAAGAAAAAATTTTTTATAGTACAAAAAATACAAAATGGCTGCGCTGCAGCTGCTCGAAGTTGTCGTCTAGATTTTGCGCGGGAGAATGCCCAGGTCCTTGTAATGAACTGAAATCAACAAACCAAAATTTTTTCGTTAAATTATGATCCTCCGATGCGCATGAACCTAAATTTAGCAAAAAAATTTTTTTTTGAAAAATAGAAGACGTTTTAAAAAAATTTTACGATTTTTTTTTTCAAACAAATGGCTAAAAATAATATTTATTATAAAAATTTTAATGTAAATTTAGTTTCATGCTCATGCCAATAAGTTGACAAATATCTGTGCAAAATTTCAAGTCAATCGGTTGA
Organism: Temnothorax longispinosus; assembly: GCF_030848805.1. NCBI lineage: Eukaryota > Metazoa > Arthropoda > Insecta > Hymenoptera > Formicidae > Temnothorax > Temnothorax longispinosus. The sequence continues at coordinate 8,379,139 of NC_092361.1, forward strand.
TTAGATTTTGAGTTACATTCTCCGGCGCGCGAAAAAATACGTTTTAAGAAAAACGCGTTTAAAGTTTCTGGTCTACAAAAGTTGTGTTCCGAGATACTTACAGCTTTCAAAGCTCAGTCTGCGATGCCAGGACCATACATCAAGTCTTCCTCTTCCGCAAAAGCATTCAATTGTGCTGCATTTTTCTCTTTTGCAGCAGTCCTGGCCTCTTTTGAACTGCTTTTGCTTCATCGATTTTGTCTGTGTACTCGCGCGTCATCGTACATGTCAGCGAATTTTTTGCACTCGGGACCAATTTGAAGTTCCAGGTCGTTCATAGCTCGAAGTACATATTTATATCCGTCGTTAAATATACCTCCGGCCAAGTATGCAGCAATTTCAATGATTTTCCAACCGCAGTTTAAATGCTTTGGAGCCAAACGCCACACAGTTGCGTTGAAAGATTCGTTTGCGTTTTGAGTAAAGGCGCCCACGCATCGCTCCAATAAATCATCCCGAGATAAGTCTTGATAAATTGGTAAAATGTGCTTCTGTACATCTTTGTGAAGTGGTACTGGATGAGTGAAAGTTGAATTATTGGCTTGTGCAGCGTTATATGCGCACCACGAGTCGACGCCGATAGGACAGAAGTGATGCTGTGGCTGTCTATCTGTTGAAGTCAAATGGTAGTACGTGGCCATTATTGCTTTCTTCATGTATTCTTTCGAGTGTGCACTTCTGCGAATCGCCAAACCGTAATATTTAGTCAATTTTTAATTAAAGCATCCGTAAGCTTTTTTTTGCCACCAAGTTTAGCGGTTTTTTTAACATTTCTTAGACGTGTTCCCATTCGTTTTTCGACGTGACCTACGCACTCACTTTTGATCACTGTTTCGTCTTCATAAGATTGAGCATCCAAAATAGATTTAAATGTTTTACTGTCGCCGTCTCCGACATAATTGGTGTAATGTACTCCGTAACGTTCCTCAGAACGGTGAAACATTTCAAGTACAGCGTCAACTTCCATTTTACCGGGAGATCCTGTATGATTTATTGGGCAAGTTTCTTGATGTTCTTCATATTCCGGATTGTCAGTGTGGTGCCGAAAGTATGTACATGCTTGACAATAGCTACTTTTCACTACTAAATCAATCACTTTTCCTGAGTAAAATGCTATAAGAGTCGTTACTCCGTACAAAGACGAGAATCCACGTTTCTTCCATGATCCGTCGCCACTAACCGTGAATTTTAATAATGGCTTTTCATTTTTTTCATTTTCTTTTTGCTCAGCTTCCACTGCATGTGCGCAACTCAAATCAAAATGTTTTTTGATAGACGTATACATGTGTTCTATTATAAGGGCATACGCTGTTTTGCTTATTCCACTGCCTAAATCCATCACACCACAAAAAATGTTTATACCTTCTCGAGTAACGCCAAGTAAGCGCATTGCAAAGATTATACGTCTATTTATTTCAAATCCACTGTGATCTTCGGCCCAGAATCAATCAATGTGGTTCCACATCTACACTTCACTGAAATTTTGAAACCAAGTCCTTGGCCTCCTGATTGTCCAAATGTAATTTTTTGTCTGCACACCTTACATACAAGCAAATCAGCGAGAGCAGAAAAAACACTTATGAATTCAATTATTCGATAGCATATAGTTGGATTTATAATAATATCGTCCACCGACGCCTTCAATTTCTTAGCAGATCTGCTAACTTCTTTGCTTGATTCCTCCTCAACTTCCGCGTTCGAATTACTCATAAACTGATTGCCCATAAATCGCCGACGACGAGACTGGTTAGGACGAAAGTTTGGTGTTTCCCTTCTACACTTGCGATTATTCATTTTTACAAGTAATTCGACACAGAAACGATTATGGGTGCGTTCCACTTATCGCTCGCAACGCTCGTGGAATCATTTCATCCTTGTTGTTGTTTATCAAATGTTAAACAAGGACGAAATGATGCTCGCGAGCGTTGTGAGCGATAAGTGGAACGCAGCCTATGAACGTTACGAACGATCACACCACGTGAAAACAAACGATATACCAGTATCGCCGAGTTTCTGCGAGTCTCCCGCTCATTTACCTGCTCGCGGCACATCTGGAGCTCATCACTTTGATGACTTCTCAGGGACCTTTAACGTTGTGTTTTGGCTTTAATACTTCGGGAATATGTTATTCAGATAGTAAATGTATTTTTTAAGCAAAAAAAAATGCAAAAAAATTTCATAAGAGACGAGTCTCCCCCCTTAAACATGAAGTTAAGATTTCTATTACTTCTAAATAGTAAAATATTTTTAGATCTGCCTAAAGTTTGTGACGACCACGACGATGTCCTCACGGTCTTGCCGGCCGTGAAGGAGCGCGCAGTCGCTTTGTTCACTAATTATCTTACGAAAAATCAATCGCGACAAGACTCTCAGAAACCCAGATGGTAGCTCGACTAAATTCTTCGAAATATTGGGCGCCAGGTGCGATTCCTCGCACCACGATCCACAAGATCGCTATTCTCTCAGGTGTGAGTTTCTTCGGGTAATCGCGGTCGGAGGAGGAGAGGGAACGTAGCACAGTAAACACACGCAAATAACAATAATACAAAATAATGTATTTGAAAGAAAAGATTACGTGAGAATAAATCAGCAAGTTGTTTCAGACTGAATCGGTGAATTACAATTTTTCTCTCAGATATTTTTCTGCGGAACGCGGGAACTATGAAATACAATAACGCGGAAATTAGTCTAAGGACGCAACTTATAAGCCGCAGTTACACGACCGCAATACACAATACGCGATTACACGAACGCAAGACACAATACCTACGCGCAACGACTTCCCAACTGCCAAATCGTTCCCAGCTGGTAGTCCCGAAAAACGACTTCCCAACTGCCAAATCGTTCCCAGTCGGTGGTCCCAAATGACCATCCGCGACGTCTCGCAAATGGTCCCCAAATGGCTAGACGCGGGCCTCCCGCGAAAAGCCCCAAAGATCCAAGACCGGTGCCTCACGCCCCGGGACGTGATTGCGCGAACATTACTCCCCCGTTCTGCGACAATACGGTCCACCTCGGCGCGAAGGACACCTCGCTACATTACGCACCATGGTTACACAAAACTCGATTACACGAAACACGAAGACACGACGAAAACTACAACGAATCACACGGTGACTGTCGGCCGCGCACTATTTTTCGGGCAGGGCGATCCCACATTACTCTGTTGGCCGGGCCCTCCGTCAATATCCCATTCAATAATTCTTTACTCGATAATACTCATCCGCACAACGCGATGCTACAAAATACTTCGCGACACAGTACGCGATTCTCTGAGCATGCTTCCCGCAACTCTACGCGGCTCTCGGAAAGGCCCCGGCCGTCAGAACGATCTTACGTGTACTCAAACGTAAGTTACGAGGTACTCGAGTAGTGGCCTTACAAATTCCGCAAGCTCGGCTGCCGGTCTTCTCGGGAGGTCGTCCCTCGCCACGCCGACACGACAGTGACGATCCTCTAGCCCGGCGGGATCACGTCGGGCCCGCGCCTGCGCGCGCCGTGCTTGCAAGCCCTCCTTGCCGATCAGCCCTATGCGAGCTGAGCGCCTCCCGCTTCCGTCGGCGCCCCTCGTGGCTTCCTCGCTCGCCGGCGGCAGGTTTGAAAAGCCTATTCTCGAGTCCGGCTGACCGGGCCGCGACTCTGGTGCCGGTGTACGACGGCCAGGCTGGCCAGGCCATGGCTCCGTCGACCGGTAGGCAATGCTCCGTGGCGATCTCCCTCCTTCGCGATTCGGCAGGCTTCATCCCGGCGAACATCGGGGCTGATGCGCTCGCCCTGCGAGACGCTCCAAGCAACGTCGGCATATGGGCCCAATCGTGACCCGCCCGCCGGCCACCTTCTACGTAGAACGCCTCCCGTAAACTCCCTCGGCGCGACTCAAGTCGTTACAATTTCCTCCTGGCCATCAACTCGATACCTGAAATCCTCGAAAACAATATAATGTACCGAATTCTAACGCTGTCGCCCCGCCTCGCTCCGGCGGAGACGACATCCCGGACGTTCCCCCCGGTCGCTATCGTCTGGACAGGGGACGTGACTATGTCACGTCACAAGTTTCATTGAATAAGATAAAAGTTGAATGTATTAACGTAAAGCTTAAAATATGTTAAGTTTGAATTCGTGGTTTGGTTCGGATTCGAGTTCGAATTCGAGTTCGAAGCTTATAAAGAAAAGTTCGAGTTCGGATTCGAGTTCGAATTCAAGTTCGAAGCTTATAAAAAAAAGTTCGAGTTCGGTTCGAGTTCGCGAACTTAATATTGAGTTCGGTTCGAGTTCGGTTCGACAAAAAAAACTCGGGTTCGCCCATCTCTAATTACAACACAGCAAGTAACAGAAAAATAAATGTTGTATTCAGAAAACGTATTTACAATATGTACAGTCTTATTTCTTTCCATCGAAGGAAAAGAAGCCGTGAGCGCGCACAGACGTTATACGGCAAAGCGGTGAAAGCAAGCGCGTGCGACTATCTATGCGAAAAGCGGTTTGGAAAAGCGGTGTATTAGCGGTCGTATCGGTATACTAGGCGGATGATCTGCGAGCGAAATCGATTCCGCGGCGCAGCGGCGGTCCTTTTAAAACCTCCGAGGCGAAACTCCCTCCCGGCAGATTTCCCAGAATTTCGGGAGGGTGATTGGCCGTCAGAGCCCTACGTCATAGTGCTGACGTTACCGGTTTCACGTGGCGACCCGACGGGGTCGTCACCTGTTTTCGCGTGCTTTGTTTATAACATGGATCTTTCCTTTGTTCTAGCGTTGTTATTTGACTTTATTTGCGCGACCGGTCAGCCGTGGCTGTGTTATTGCTAACAATTAGCGACTTTCCGGAATGTAACGAAAGATCCATGCTATAACGTGACGAAAATTATTCCTTTGAAGCACAATTAGTTAGTCGATTAATTTATGGAAAGAGTGTTTGCGCTGACATGCAAACGAACGCGATTTCTTTATAATCCGCATAGTTGCGATCTCAAACAGTAACTTCGTAATTAATACGATATTTACAATACGTGTGCACACGCAAAGCTTTTTCTTCAAATAAACAATCACAACATTTCACTACCATTCACTATTGCGCTGTTCATAGAGCCTGTAAACGCCAACGCTATTAATGCGTTACCTCGGAAGGAAGAGCGTTGGTAGCGAACAGTTATGACGTATAACACTACCAGTAATGACGTCACGACAGCATTTGGTAGCGCTATCATAGAGCTCCGCGAACAGCCAGTAGCGCTAGGTAGCGCTAATAGCGTCTCCCCGAACGCACTATAATGCCATTCTCTAATTCTTCCCCTAGATCCTCAATCCTTCTTATTCCCCCGATTCCATTCTTATTCCTCTCTCCCCAACTTCTCCACTTCCAACTTCTTTTTCTCCATCACCTCCCATTTTTACTCTTTGTTCTCCAACTTCAGCAGCACCATTTTCCTTCCTTTTTCCGCGCCCCCCCCCTATTCTCTTCACCTCTATTGCCTTTACTTTAGCTCCTATTCCTTTTAGTAGCTTTTCTGCCTCTTCTCCTCCCACTTCCTCTTATCTCTAACCCCCTTATCACTATATATTTTCTTCTTTCCTCCTTCTCCTTCCTTTCCAGCCTTCTCTCCACCTCTCTCATTCTCTCCTCCACCTCCACTTTCTCGCTTCGTTCCCCCCTTTCTTCTCCTCCTTTCTCCCTTCTACTTTCTCCTTCAGCCTTCTTAACCTTTCCTTCATTTCTTCCTTCCCCTTTTTTAGTTCGTCTCTCTCCTCTCTCCATCTCTTCTCCTGATCTCTGAATTATTTTTTCATCTCCTCTATATCTCCTCTCTAATCCTCCTTTCCTGGTCCTTGAAATCCTCCCTTTGCAGCCGATGGCTAGGCAAGGCCCGGTCATCACCTGCATCGAGCCGCCATTACCGGTGCCAGTAGCCATTTTGTTAAAAATGGCGCGGATGAAGCACGGTATACCACGGTATAACGGTGATGCTCCAAAGACACGATCTGACGATGGAGGTGCAGCACACCAGAATGTGCATGTGCATCACCGCCGCCACAGAGGATCATCCCTAAGATGGCGCCGACGAAGGGGAAACAATTACCGGCGACATTCCGCGGGACAGGAAGCATAAGCGAAAGCCAATCAGGCAGCGCGATGTTACGCACAAGAATTTAGTTTCATTAGGCGCCATATTGCGCATACTAAGTTTGTTCGTTTGTGTTTAAGCGCCATATTGCGCGTACGAATTGTTTAGGCGTTGAACGCCATCACTAGTCAGCGAAGACTGATCCGCCATATAGGCAAGAAAACATTTATTTTGTATAAATAAAAATTTATATTTCCTAACAATACCTCCTTTAATACCCACCATTACGCGAGCGAGGTTAGGATTAAGAAAAACGCGTAATAGAGGACAAAAGCGACACTTTAAGGTTATGGACACATTCCTGGGACTCAGGAAAAAGGATTCCCGAAAGTAAAAAACCACTTTCGAATATAGCTTCAGCGCGAGCCGAAGAATAAGATCCCGTGACTAATTGTACGATTTAACGCGTAGTTTACAAGATAAACGCGAAATTAAAAGTTACTCAACGCGAATCGACTCCGGGACACCTGGTATACGTGTTAGAGCAATTTCCATATCGATAGCGCACCAGGTCCGCGAAGTAGCGAACCAAGCATCTTTTACGAGGACAAACGGTACCAATGGCTTCGGGAAGTCACGACGAATCTAACGCGCACACTCCCGTCAATGGCGGACCATTACCCCGCGAAGTAGCAAACGGGATACCCCACGCGATAGCTAAGGGCACGATCGGCTTCGGGCAAGTCCGTAGGACGCGAATACCGAGGCGCCAACCACCTAGAGTCACTGCCCGCGGAAATAGCGAACGGTGCGTGATACGCGAATGCGAAAGCTGTGGGCAAGTTTGATGTCACATGGCAAACACAAAAATACCGAGGTCGATGACGTACGACCAACGCCCCGGGAAGTAGGAACCCGAAGGTCTCCTGGAAGAAACTCCAGAAATGGGTGTACCAGGTCACAGCGAACAACCCTATAAGGTCGGAGTCGACGTACGACCAACGCCCCGATAAGTAGCGAACCGTGTAAGGTAGACGATGCGCAAAGGTAAATTTACGTTCAGGGAAACAAGGCGAACAGCGCCAACGGATCAGCTGCAACGCCAGGCTAACGCCCCGCGAAATAACGAGCCAATAAGCGTACCGCGAAAATAAAAACATAAGTGAGATACACAAGACCAACGGAGAGCAAATCCAAGGTCAAAAGCATCCTTTAATGCACGCAAAGCTACTTAGCGAACGATCCATCAGATCGGCATAAAAATTAAGCTGTAAGCGCAGCGGCACACGTTCGTCACACTCATGAGGTGGATTTCCAGACTCGAAATTTCGAGAAGATGAGAGAGGGTGATACGAGCGTGTGGCATTGCAGCAACGGGGAGAACCCCGTAATAAGCGTGACGCCTTCTAAGCCAACGAGACTTGGAAGACGCCACGATACCGAAAGCTGTTGAGATTAATTAACGCGAGCGTAAAACGAGTCAGCGAATATACATGTATGCGAAATCGTAATGGCAACTATCGGGACACCCGATATATGTAGGAACTTTCCAGAGAAGAGAGTAAGGGACACAAAAACATGTTTGCGACGAACGACGAGCGAACACGCGTGCAAGAATAGGAAGCGCACAATAAGGGCATGTGATCCCAGATGGCGAACGCGTGATAGCGAGCGCGAGCGACCGCGAGGAAGGGCGAGCACTCGTGGAGTCTCTCTTCAGCCGTGATACCGTGCGGACGCGTATACGTATCATCTGAGCTGCGAATTACGAGAAGTCCCGCGTACGGAGCGAATCCGCTACCATTAACTTAATGTTGATACGTTCTTACAACGCGAACGTAGAATCGACGGCTCGCATAGTGCGGTTACGCGTGCGGAATATTAATTGTATTGAGAAATAGAGGAAAATATAATATTATTTTACCTGAAACGTCTCGAGTGAACATTTATTTCCGACACGAAAAGATCCTGATCCCAAAATACCTACCTTTCTTACCTATCGGCGTTCACGACGGTAATCCCGTGGCGGTCCAGCGAAGGTCCCGAGGCAGTCCAGCAGTGCACGGCGGCAGTCCAGCGGCGATCCGTCCAGCGTACCTGAAACAGAGAAGGGAATGGCGAGGGCATCGTAAGGGTCAGTGATATACATTCTTATATCTTTCTCAGTGGGCACAGAGAAAACCGAGTGGCGACCAGTGATGCCGCTGTGCAGACCGACCAGCATGCTACAGCGTGTGGAGGGGATGCGCCGGCAAGGCTGCGCAAGGGCATAGCCACGCACACTAATGCAAGCTCCTCTGTCCGTGTACACTCGGTGCAAAGAAGGACAGAACACGATCGTTGTCTCCTTCTCTCTTGTGCTATGACGTCGCTATGCCAGTGCCGGCTATGCCGGCACATATTTTAGATCTCGCGACTCTCCGAATCTTGAGTTGGCAAATCGATGAGCGACGTTATTTATTGTAAACTTAATCTTTTCTTATAAAATATCAAGATATAAGTAAGGGAGTAACAGCTACTCCGAGCCTCAGGTATGCGAGTTGCGGTTAGCGGGGTTTGGGGGAGCTTCGCTGCCGCGGGGGGAACGCCGTAAGCGGTGGGGGAGGGGGTCTAGGGACGGTGTTAAGGGCCATCGAAGGGGGGCGATGCGGGGGGAAAAGTCCCTAGGCGATTTATTAGGATTTGCCGGGCGAGGGGGGGAGTGCGACGCGAGGGGACGGCTGTTTACTGGTATTTGTGGGGACCTTGTTGAAAGTAAATTCCCTAGGCGGGTAATTGGGAATATCGCGCCGCAGGGTCGCCAACGGGGCTCGGCGCGGGGGAACGCGGGCGTTCCGAGGGGGCGCTCGGAGCGGCGCTCCCGCTGTTATCGACCGTTTTGGAAATTGCGATCTAATTTTTTTTGCTCGCGCGCGTTCGGGCGCGTCCGAACTCGCCCGAACTCGTTCGAACTCGTTCGAGGTCGCTTCTCTCGACGCCGATCCGCGTCGCGGATGACGCGATCGCCGCGATTTCGGGGGTAGGCGTGGTCGCGCAAAGATAGGTTTAATATGGATCTGGGAAAAAGGGGGAAAAAGAAAGAGAGAGCGCACAGATGAGATACGTATATAGTTTTTTATTTAGAAAAAATACACGCGCGTCGACGCGCGTTTACATTGTTTCGCGCGTATGAATGCGCGTATGAAATATATATTTGTAGACGCGCGTCGCGACATTATTAGGATCGGAAACAGAGCGCGGTGATCTCGCAGTCGACGATGTTGTTAGGATCGAAGAATTCGTTAGCGGCTATCTCCCAATAGCGCGAAAACTTCGCATCGACCTCGGTCGCCGCGCTCAGCGCCGAGACGACGCGATCGACGCAAAATTGGAGATCGTACAGCGTGAGCAGGGTTTTGAGCACCATCGCCACGCGAGCCAAGTTGGGTAGCTCAATACGTAGGATCGGCGTGTTGTTGATCACTGCGAATCGCAGCGTCATCCCTTCGATCGACATCGGCGAGGGGGGGGCGAGTTCCATCGGAGAGACTGTGTTCCATCCACGACAATATGTCGCGTTTGCGCTCGACCAGTCCTTTCCACATGTCGAGCGTCAGAGAGATCTCCCTGCTTTGTTTGTCTTCCAGGGCGATATCCACGTACGAAGGCGTGTTATGAATACTGTACCACGGCGACTTAATCGTGATACCTATGGCTACGTACTTGTAGCCAGTCGTCGTCAGCAGATAACGCGTCGTCAGGACGCGCACCGCGGGCAATTCGACGGGCATGTCGATGGGAGGGTGAGAGCTGGAACGCGACTCCTGACAATGACGACGATAATGACAATCGTCTTCGACGGGCGCGTCGGTGGGAAGATGAGAGCTGCGACGCGACTCCTGACGATGATGACGATAATGACGATCGTCCATCAAACTGATCTTTCGTATTTTATTGCCGTTGTCGTTCGCCTCCGAATCCGCCGTCTCCGGAGGGGAAATACCCCTCGGCGCGGGTCGATCGGCCAACGTCGAGAACATTTTGCACTGCGCGCTGCGCCAACCGTTCGTTTCTGATTTTTTTCCGACGCGTCGTATTCGGCCGACGATGCGATACTGATGCTTTGGGGGGACACATCGGTATAAGTAGGAAAGATCTCACTTATGTCGCGCGTGGCGTGGTGTGGGAAATTTGCGCGGTCCTCTACTTCCTTCGGCGAATGCGGCGATCGGAGAGCCGAACGCCGGTGTCGTCATCGTCCGAATAATCGCTCTCCGGTGACGTTAATGAGTTATCATTGAGGCGTACAATTCGATCGAGGAGATCGCGCAACTGCTGCAACAGTTCGGCCTTAGGGCAGACGATATTTAGTATCCGCAGATCGAATTTACCGGCCGACGAGACGGTCCTCGTAAATTCGTTGAATTTGTAGAACTGTGCCCGAGTGGTGAAGTACAGATTGCCGTCAACGTAGCGGAAAATCGACGTCACGCCGGTCGGTATTCCGGGAAACGTCACCTCGAGGGGCGTAAATTTGGCGACTCTCTTGTCCTTGTCGCATTCGTCTGTCTCGCCCACCGAGTTACCGTTGAACACCACAAAGGTTAACGTCCTCTGTGGGTGTTCACCGTGTTTTCGGGAAATCCGAGTTCTTGCAAGGTCTTCGGCCAACCTGGCCGCAGACTAAATTCCGGATATTGAACCAAGTATACCAAATTATCTACGAACACCACGAGATCGCCGGACGGGGATTAATAGGCGGCGGTCACGCGCGTGTAATTGTCGTGAAGAAAGCTCATGTAATTCGAAAGGGCTAAAGGTCCGTTGTACGTCCTACCGTCCAGATCGATCGACCAAACGTAACGCTTGTACGAGATGTACATTCGATTTTTCAAAATCAATATCCAGTTCACGCGATCGAGGCTGCACAGGTCCGGCGATGGCGGCGGCGGCGGCGGCGGCGGCGGCGGCGCCGGCGTCTGATGCGGGGGCTCGTTCGTACTTCTTTCAAACGTACAAACGTTGAATGTCGGCGATGTCGTTTTGGTCGAGCTTCACCGGATACTGCTGGTTCGGCTGTATTGCGAACATTGGAACCGGGTGATAAATCACTCGTTCCAGCGTCGAGTTCTGATTGTGCCACAGCGGACGCCAGAGACCCAATGACCGAGCAGAGGGCAGAGGTGCCGAGAACGGGCGCGACGGAGCCGACGAAGCCCCTGACGCAGGTGGCCAATGAGGAGGAGGCGATCATCGAGAAGGATACCGAGGTCGCGCAGATCCTTCAACTTATTCCAGAGGGTGTAGCGGAGGCTATAGTCCTCGCGGAGGGAGCCGAACAGCCCGCTGGACCAGGCGAGGCTGACATCGCAGTGACGAGCCAATCTCCAGCAGCGGAGGAGGTGGTAGAAGCGACGGTGCCCCTGAGCCAATCACAGTTCACGCAACTGTAAGCCGTGACTGATGAACTCTTATATTTTATTTTTATTTTATTTCTTTTTGAATGATATATTCATGTGTCTTATTGTTTATTTTATACGTTTGCATTGTGATGTATTTCATAGAAAGGTTTTTGTAAAGCATGACACAGCGAGTCTCCAAGTGAGAAAGATTAAGTTTCGATTTGATTTTATTACTTTATTTTATTATTTGATTGCGACGAGTGCCAATGAGCACGGTAGAATTATATTCAGAGAGATTTATTAGATTTATAAGAAGTGTGGGAGTGATTGCGCGAATTAGGCGTAAGCGAGCGCATTATGTGTAAGAGATACATTAAAAACACGACTGACGTCGAAACGAGACTGAATTACATTAAACACACACACACATTGACCAATCCCAATAATCCTTAAACGGAAAAAACCCATAATTGAAGTAGTAGAGTCATTAGAGTCATCAGAATAGAGAAAGGAGCCAATAGGAGGCCAAGGTTAAAGTTGTTAGAAGCGATGGATTCGAATAAGTTCCGTATTCTGGTTTTGGCATTTATTTTCATTTCATTTGCGATAGCGATCGTATGCATACTGTTATTAGCCTATTTACACCGGGTGAAAGCAGAACCTTATTACTTGACGTAAAACGACCAATCGGAATCATGCAGTTAAAAGAATATATAGTTGTCACGTTAATCATCTTCATTCCCATTATAATATCATTCCCAGACGTACAGACTGTTACACTGATTTTTACATTATATACTTTATACATCTTATTGCTAAGTATCGAGATCGATCCGAGATTGATCATCGACGAATGATGAGCCGTAGAAATAGAGTTTGCATGAGAAAGAACCAATGGGGTTCGAGAAAGACGGTTTCACATTCATTATTTTGATATTAACCGATTTGACAGTAAAAACAGTCATGTCGAGTAGAGACGACCAATGGGCAGCGACCAAGTCGATTTTATTAAGATTAGCGTTAGTTTCGATAGATTTAACAGTATCAAACATTTTCGACACAGCGATAGCCAATAGGAACGATTCCTGGCACTTTGATTTATTTTTACACGTTTTCAGAGTAGTTTACGATTTTGCGAGGCCTTCAGCCAATGAGAGCGCGAGGCGCAACCTTTTTAGATAATCGCGACGAACCGACCAATAGGAAACGAGCGTGGCTCAACGAAGCGAGACGAGATCGAAATGCGCGAGTTTACGTTACATTATTATTATTTCATATTTTCCTGTCGAGAGAATTAAGTTTTATCATATTTTAATGCATGTCATGTATTACCTTATGCTTACCGACGTTGTCATTACTGGTAAGCCGATAACGTCCGTTGATTGGGCGAGACGATCCTAAGAGACGCGGGTACCTGAAAAGAAAGGGGAATTAGTAAATTTGATTCCGGTAAACCGATTACTTACCTGCAATGTCCAGGAACGTCAAAATGACCGTACAAGGTCACTCGGAACCGTTCCGAGTGACTAGCCGCGAAGGTGCACTTTGTGCTCGTTGCGACGGCTGGCATTGGTTGCCGCATCGCCGAGGTCGAAGCGAGAGCCCTTGTCCGCCGTCCAATCCGACCGCAGTTTCTCTGATCCGAAGGAGCTGAGCCAATCACAATGGTTCAGCTTTCAAGGGCAATGTGCCGTTGACAAGGGGATCGTGTCGTTCGTCAGCGAGCGATGCGATTGGTTGAGAGAGAAAAGCGCGCTAAACCGAGCTTTTCCCGCCGAAATGGGAAACGGCGCGTCTGCGTCAGAACCAAAGTGGGGGAACTCTACCCGTTTCTCCCGGACAGTCTACGGATATACTTCGAGGCGTTAACACGTTCTACGGTTACGCGATACAACTCGATTCCGTTATTCTTATCCCGTGATCGCCTACGATAAGTGCGAATATTCGGTACGAATATAGAGGCGTTAACTCGTTAATACGGTTACGCATAAATTACTCGATTCGAGAAGGCTCATTTCGCGACGGCCCAAAATAAACGCGAACGTACATCATTAGCGAACGAGCACGCTCTTGATTGCGAAACGACGATTAGTCGTAATTAGCTCTGTATCGTGGACATTCGAGTTTGACGAACCTCGTGGCGAGTGATAGCGCGAGCGAGTGATACCGCGACGACGGAGAAACTGTAAACTGTGGAATATTAAATTGTTATTTGTTTATAATAAACAAACGAGTAATTATTCGCGACCCCAGTGCGATTCCTATACCGATATCCGTGAATTACGCAACGCAGTACCAGGACGTGGCAGACGGCCTTGAACACGTCCGCGACGTAAAAGACGGCAGCCATTACGCTGAGAGGAAGGACGGGGCAACGCATACGACTCAGGTTTCTGTATTTAGGCCTGAAAATACAGTGGCAACCGTAATTTCAGCCCAAGTAGTAAGTGGCTAATACATTAATGTTACATCATACATCGGTGATTCGGTCACAACATCACCGATGTTTTGCGCCTATTGTGCACCAATCCGAGAGAGTGGCCGATCTCGTGCGTCAGCGTGTAATGCAGGGAGAACCTATCCGCAAGATGTTTATTGATGTAAATGTGCCACGGCTCGTCCCCGTCGACGTGCACCTCGGAGACGAACCCCGCTTGGTCCGTCGGGTGAGACGCATGGGCGAGCACGTTGCCAGGACCGTCGAATTTGTCCGAGCAAATTGCTCCCTTTACCTTGGTATTCGTGTTATAGTGACGTAGGCGTCGCCAAGGTATTATAATGTCGGCATTTGTTTCGGAGCGTTCGAACGTCAATGCCGAATGCTGCGACCACAGGTCGAACGCGGCCCGCGCCGTGCTCAGCTCGGTCTCGTCGGCTAAGTGAAAATTCCACGTCAGGTGCGTCTTCGGCCATTTGGATAGGCTCGCTTTCGTTCCGTGCTTCAGGATATCTCGGAAACCGCATCGCGGTTTACTCATCAATTGCAGCGTTTCGTTGTTGGGCGTTCTATCGCCGGGTAAATCGTAGTAATTCTGAAAATCCTTGAAGGCTTTGCGAAGACCGTCGTTTCGTTTCTGAGCCGGAACCGCGTCTACGTCTTTGGACAGATATCCGTATTTCTGCAGGTAATCGAACGTGAGCGCGTAATTTTCGTCCGTAATTGTGGGATTGATGCACCTCGCGGCGATAAAACACGCGGTTAACGCGATTACGCGCGCGAGCCACATCGTCGAGAGCGAGAGAGAGACGGCGGAACTGCGATGACGGCGCGTTGCGGTTTGAGCGCGATCTCGACGAGCGCTCCGGATGCGAACGTTTACGCGAGGACGCTCGTTAGCGATAACGCGGATAGGTGGCGGCGGGGGTCTCGGATGGGGAAAAAATGCGTCGAAGATTCCGGTGGATGAGTCGGCTTGATAAAAATGCATTATTTTCCTCGATGCATTTTTTCCCAAATGTAAAAAAACGCTATTCTTATTATTTTTTACCGCGATATCTTTCCTTTGTCGCGCTTTCTCGGCGCGGCGGCGGGGTCTCGAGTGGGAAAAAATGCATCGAAGATTCCGGCGGATGAGTCGGTTTGATAAAATGCATCGTTTCGTCGATGCATTTTTTTCCGGATGCAGAAATACTATTTTTATTATATTTTTTTTATCGTGATACCTTTTCTTTGTCGCGCTTTCTCAACGCGGATAGGTTGTAACCGAACGATACGTAATCGGGCTACGGGGTACGCGATTTTGTCCTCTAAGTCATCGGTCGCCACTCGGTTTAACCTTAAACTACCGAGAAGGTAGGTATTCGTAATGCAAACGACACTATAGTTGAACAGTTTGTTTAAATAATTTTATTTTCAGCTCCCGCCACGGATGCCTCGTCAGGGGTGCGTTCAGATTCCTTACTCTGAGTAGAAATATTAACCCGATGCCGTTCAGATAGCATCCGAGTAAGTATTTTTTGACTCGATAGACTGCGTTCAGATCGCTGGATTGAAGTAAGCCGAGTTAACTCTAGAGTCAATTTCTCAACCTACCATTTTTCATCGGTTAAGAAGTAACTCGGCGTGTTTCAGCGGCAAGTTTGAAATTGAGTGACGAGAGTGATTCAACATGAGTGACATTCAGATTAATGCTGTAGAAGCAGACCCGACTCGCCACGAATTGGTGAGGTCAGAAAATGGGGAGATTGTCCGTGCCGAGGGACACATTGTCGTGTTCGACAATATTGGTAAGTATATGACTCAAGTGTTGTGAACGGGAATTGCGAGGGAGAGGTTAGGTGTCGAACTAGCTCCTATTGGTTTTGTTGCAATAATCTTTCTCTGTTAACAGATAAAATATGTACTGCGTTCTCGAAAATGAGAGAAATCTCCGGCTCTTCGGTCTCATACCAACTGCCTTACAATTTAATACAGGTTAGGTTGTGACCGAACGATGCATAATCGGGCCACGGAGTACGCTATTTTGTCCTATTAGTCATCGGTCGCCACTCGGTTTAACCTTTATATACCGAGAAGGTAGGTATTCGTAATAAAAATCATCCAAAATGTGAACAATTTGTTTAAACAATTTTATTTTTTCAATCCCGCCACAACTGCTCGATAAGCATCGCCTGAGCTCTAGATACCGCTAGGTATGACCTCAATCGGCCAGCCAGGGATACCTGTTAGCCGGACAGCTGCTTGATCAGGTAATATCTCCTTAACCCTTAGACTTTTCAGATTCCCGCCACGGTTGCCTCCTCTGGGATGCTCTGCCGTTCACCTCCACTATCGATCATTCATCTATCTCATCCGTGGAACCATGATAGCCGGACAACCGCTTGATCGGCTAAGTCCCGACATTAATATAAGTAAAACGCTATTAATTCTCTTTTATTTTCAGGTTTCGTCGACAGCTGCTTCATTACCATCGCCGATGTCGTAGATCACCGCTGCTCACCGATGTCTAGGATCAACGCGTCTAGGAGATAGCCGGACAACCAGGTAAGTACGAAAACTGTCCGCGCAACTACAATTAATATCGACTTTTTTCAGGTTTCCGCCACGGTTTCCTCATCAATGGCCTCCTCTGAAGTAGAATCTGTGATGACCTTGAAGATCGGACCACGCTATCACCAAGATGGCCGGACAGCCGCTTGTTCAGGTAAGTTTTCAGGTAAGTAATGATATTTTCGTCTGGATTTTTGCAAATAACGATTGCTTTTATTGTTAACTATAGTTGCACAATGTTGGTGGTTCACAATTAACGATTGCCACACAAGATGGCGGTCGCACGTCTCGCAAAGTGCGATTTCGCGATTCAGGTACGCGAAAACCCGTACGTCTTTCGTATCGACGTCACGTAACGCTGTTGGCGGGCGTTCCCGTTTGTTATTAGACACTGAGGTAGTCTTAATTATCGTATTCCGTTTCGCGTTCGCGAATATTCTTCTACGATACGCCGGTATAATACGCGCGAGAGTGCTACCTTCGAGCGCCCACGAGAGACTGCCTCGAGAGACGTTGCTCTCTCGGGCTCCCTACCACCGAGTTTTTCCCCTTCCATTGGGTTCTCGGCCGCTTTCTTCGCTCTGGAAATTTCCATACTACGTCTTAACAATAGGTGTTTACGCGCTTCGGCACACCAGGTGTGCGTCAGATGTTCGCGATGGAAATTTCCAACGCTAGTACACTATATGCGTCTCGCTCTTTCGATTTCCGGGTAGCAACAAATCAACTTTTATATTTCTGAACTTATGACGGCGCCGACCTATGCGCAAGGTCTTTCGGGTGTCCCCGATCACGATTCCGCGCCGACTTCCTGGAGAAGACGTCCAGGTCGCGTTTAAAACGTCCGCCAATGGCGGCGACCCTTTTGCCTATTCTCTAGGCCCTTACCGATCGTATTCCGGCCCTAAGTCCTGTAGCCGACGTCTGGAACTACTAGTTGTCCGGACTGTCCGGACAACCCCCTGTTAGGATGGTCGGATTTTGATCGCGCTTCGATCTTCGGGTGTACTAGGTGTCCCTAGTGACGCAATTCTAATCTTTATCATCTGTCCGGCAAACCGGGTGTTTGCGCGGTCAGATCGCGCTCGCGATTGATTCAGATGTCTTCTCGACTTTCCCTGAATACGCATATTTAATGTCATGCCGGTCCGACGCTCGGTTCAAGATATCATGTCTGTCCGGCAAACCGGGTGTTTGCGCGGCCAGATCTCTCTCGCGATTGATTCTTATGTCTTATCGACCTTCCCTGAGTGAGCATATCGAATCTCAGTTCGGTCCGACGCTCGGTTCAAGGTATCGTATCTGTCCGGCAAACCGGGTGTTTGCACGGTCAGATCGCGTTCGCGTTCGGTCTCTAGGGTCTGTTCGTACCCCTGAACATGCATATTTCATGCCGCGACGCTACGACGCTTCGCTTGCCATATTGCCCCTTGTCCGGCAAACCAGGTGTTTGCGCGGGCGGATCGCGTTCGCGATATTCTCCAGAGGTCGGTAAAGCCTTCCTCTGGCGGCAGTTCAGGCCTTTTGCGCTGCGTCGCCGCGTTCGTCATTTCGTGACGTGTCCGGCAAACCTGGGGTTTGCGCGATCGGATCGTTCTCGCGATAGTTTCTAGAGGTCGGTGAGGCCTCCCTCTAGCGGCAGTTTATGCCGTTTGGCGCTACGGCGCTTTCTTATTGCGTTTTGCCGGATGTCCGGCAAACCCCATGTTTACGCGGTTGGATCGCGTTGGTTTTCGCATGATCCCCTTCTGAGGATATCAAGAGTCAGCATCTCGAATCTCGTTCGCCTGATACGCGTTTTACCTGAACTTCGTGTTCACGCGTCGAAGATTGTGTGTGGCTCGACCAATCATTGTTATGGGGCCGTTGCAGATCCACGCACCTGTATAAATCAAAATAAACCAATCCCTTGGTCGGGCCTGGCACTTGGTGCCGCGAAAAGGAAATGAAAATAATCTCTGTGGATCGCGAAAAAGAAGGAACTATCCTTTATTAAATGGGACACTGCCCCGCGACCGCTGTCGCATATCTTATATTTTAATACGTCGGACGGACGGGTTAAATAATTGACAGTGAGAAACTATATACAATGGAAGAAAAGTATAAAAGCTTTCCCGATTCCGTCCTCGGAACGTGTGCGTGTACTAAAATTTATGTGGGGATCTCCCCCTCGTCATATGACTCGCCCTCGCCGCCTGACGGGCTGGCAAAGTCCTCCGCCTCCTCCTCCGGCTGCTCCCACGTCTGGCTCGGGATGGCGGTTATGATCACCGTGTCGGTAACGGTTGATCGACTCGGCGCGTGCGGTTGCAAGGTTACATATTATATGTATTGAATTTGGCTCATATAGGCCAGGTGATTTGTGACTGCTCCAATGGTTGAAAGGATTTACATTGTTCTTGTACGTTGCAGTTCCTGAAACGAGCATGTCATCATCAGAGACCTTAGGCTCACTTTCTGATAATACAGCATGCTTGACACTAAAGGCAGGATGTTCAAACCAGGCAACCAGTAAAGAAAAAGGTAGGTGTGGGTTGTTAAGTCAGTCAAATTGAATAACAGTGTAGTACACTCTTGGTCTATGTCAATTTTAGTTAAGTGGACGAAGAATGCTGTTCTAGCACTAATTACATTCTGGAAAGCTAATCAGCCAAATTTTGCAAGCACTACTGTGAAGAACGATGCAGTATGGAATATGATTGCCCAGGACATAAAAAAAAACAGGGTTAATAGTTACTGCCACTCAGACTGAAAACAAGTGGAAAAACATAAGGAAGGCGTACATGGCTGTTAAGGACCATAACTCTAAGTCTGAGAATGCTCCGAAGACGTGTAAATTCTATGATGAGTTGGATGAAATATTTTCAAAATCACCAAGTGTCGCACTTGTTGCTCTTGCCTCCTCAAGAAGAAAGAGATCAGCCTCTACAATTATAGGCAATGATTTTAGTAGTGATGATGAGAACTCTGAAGAGATGGAGGCTGACAGGCATTCTGAGAAGAAAAGTAAGAAGGCAAAGAAAAGCAAACTGAATAGAGAATTAGAGGCTTGGTCTAAGACCCTTCGCGAAGATGCGGAGAAAAGAAAATTAACAAGGAAAAAAACGACATGAGGCAGTGATTGCTGTGCAGAATAAAGGAATTGCAGCGTTTATTGATGTTATGAATAAGCTTCTAGAGAAGCTATGAATCAGTTGCATTACTCTCTTATGAGCAGTTTGCTAATGTATGCTACAGATATGTTCTGATGTGTGCTCTTTCTTAATTGCTTAATTTGCTAGGTTAGCAGCAAATGCATCTAATAGTACTATTTTAACTATATGTAATCTTATTTAGTAATTTGTTTAATTTTTTAAAATTATGTCTGTTGTGTAGCCGGAGAATATACTATGCCTGACGAAAGAAGGTTTATCGAGAATCGTCCTGTCATCGGTGTCGTCGACGGCAGAGAGGAGCTGGACGTGACCAAGGACAATCTCAGACTGTTCGTCGAGCGTTGGCGGGAACATCCGGACAGCCCGTACACGATCGACTCGTATCACGCGATGCCGAGGAACCTGCTTCGCAGTCGCGACGAATCCATATCCATGTGGGGTTGTGACCGGACGGCACGTGTTGAGCCCGATTCCGGCGAATATTCCTATCGAACGGTCGCCACTCGGTTTTACCTTAGACTACCGAGAAGGTAAGTGTTCGCATCAACGCCCCGATTATTCGCAAGACGCTAATAGGATTTATTTGTTTCAGACGGATGTCCCTGATGGATCACCGTTGCTACTTCTCGTCCCTGGATCCTCGCTTTACATCGCATACCAGATAGAGGTAAGTCAGGATAACATTATTATATCCTAATTATTTGAATTTTATTTCAGACTGATGTCCCTGATGGATCACCGTTGCTGCTTCTCGTCCCTGGATCCTCGCTTTACATCGCATACCAAACAGAGGTAAGTAATTATAAAATAATTATGTGATAATTATTTTATGTTTTGTTGCAGATCGACGCCCGGAATGGATCGCCGTTGCCGTTACCCGTCTCTGGATCCTCGCTTTACCTCGCATACCAGATAAGGGTAAGTCCCGATAATTATGTTTTAATTATGTACTAATTCACTTCTTTTCTTTCAGGTTCCCGCCTCGGATGGATCTGCTCTGTTGCTGCTCTGCTTCCCCGGATCCTCGCTTTACATCGCATACCGGATTGTCGCTGGCCAACGTTGGATCATCGCCGAAAGACAAGGTAAGTAGAAGGTAAGTATCGATAATTTTTTTATAATTAATCAGGAAAATTTGTTTCAGAATTAATTAATCTTTAATTCCAGATCATCATTTCAACATTACAGGCCGTTTCACAATATCATAAAGGTGTCTCACAACGCGAGTTTTTTGCCTCGGTGTGAATGTCGCTTTATTTTAATAAAGTTGCACAATTATTCAAATTGCGTATCTCGGCTTATTCGTTTAGTCGATACGATGCTTTTATTCCAGATAATTATTCCGATCGGAGGACTTTGTTCCCCGTGATTGTTAAACTATGATCACGCACTCGGCTGTGATCATCACTCTATCGTACAATGTTCGTGCGCAGAATTAACGAACGAATATTCGGCGGTTAAATACAATAATTAATAATGTCCGCACAATATTCCGTATCCGCGTGACCCAATGCCCGTGGTTGTTATATACTCGATAATTGCACTTCCGTTAATTAACAATGTATCCGAATTTCAACTCGCGTATTGTTGCTAACACTTGATTGTATTTGGCAATTAATTGCCCCTCGCTGTTATTTAAGACGAGTAAATTTTACGCGATAGTACGCGGGAGTTCTCGGTTGTAAAGTATAACGCGTATGCCGATCGTACAGAGTGTGATACGTGTGTTCGCTACGGCTATACCCGAGAGATTGCCTCGAGCGGTCGCTCTCGCTTGGTCTCCCCACTTATGCCGGATCGCTCCCACTCCTCGGAACTTTCTCGATCGTCTATTGTTCGCGGCCGGCACATCTGGCGCGATCATACGAAAACACGATGATTTTCACTATCCTCTCGCGTGCCTTTTTGCGCATCTTTCACTTATGCCCGTTCTAGAAGGTTCCCGTGGAAATTTCCACGCGCAACGCAGTGCGAGAACCTTCCTTCCTCGGTACCGCTGCACCAGGTTTTCACTCGCGGAAACTGTTCGACGCGGACGACATCGACCCATGCGCACCTCCTCGGAGATGCCCCTGATGGTGAATTCGGGTGTTGTTCCTGTAGACGACGTCCGGGTGACGTCGATGTCGTCGGCCGTTGACGCCGACCCTCTGGCTAGGTTTCTCGGGAGCTGGTATCGCTGTTCCGGGCCACCTTTCCCGTAGATGATGCGTTTCCTGGGGATCTTCGTCGGAGCTTGACGTCGATTCCCTTGGCGGCTGTCCCAGGACCTCTCGTGACGGATTACGTCGTTTGTTCCCGGGGAAGATGCGTTTCCCGGGGAACCCGTCTGACCTTGACGCCGACTCCCTGGGAGGGTGTCCCAGGTCCTGGTAAGACTGTTGGGTGGCTGAGTCCCTGGCGAAAATGCACTTCGCCGGGATTTTGCCGGACAATGGCGCCGACCCCCTGGAGAGACTCCTCCGGTCCTGGCGAGTCCGTCGGACCTCTCCTTTCCTGGAGAAGTTGCGTTTTCCGGGGATTTCACCGGGTCATGGCGCCCCCTGGAGCTGTGTCCCAGGCCTCGGAAGACGTTTCGGCCTGGTTGTTCCTGGAGAAGATGGTTTTTTTCCAAGAACTTAGTCTTTTCTCGGCGCCCACCTTATGGACGCTCGTACCGGGTCCGGGGGATGTTCCTCCGTGCCCCCCGATACGGGTTATCGCCGTAACTCTATGTCGGCGTTTCGAATTAACCGCGCTTATCATCATACAATCATTATCGCTTAAGCTAAATCGACAACCGCTAAATAATACGAGACCTTTTTGATCGGCGGTAAGTCAAAGTATCAACGAAACTTCCTTTTATATCTATCGGCCATATATAATTCTTAACCTATAACTACGCGCGGTCTTCGCCGTCTTACCGAGCCTGTATTTTAATAATACGCAAAAATCTAAATGTAATTGGCCATGTTGGCTTTCAACGCAACTTAATCCTAAGTCTCTTACGAGTCGTAAAGCAATGCCGTGAATGTAATCTCCAGTAAACTAAATAAACGTGAATGGCAGAAATGAAAATCGAACAAAATAAACTAAGTGACCATTTTGGCGAGAAAGTTATCAAAAAATAAAATCAAAGAAAATAAACATGTATTCTATATATATATATGGGCAGATCCATTACTTTTCGACCAAAAGTTGCGGGGGTGGGTCACCGATTTTGATGCCGATTTTTTCCTCGAAAGTACACTAGAAAAGGAGATGATCCTGAAAATTTGAGCCCGATTCGATCAAATCCGGCCGCTGGAGAATTTTTTGAATTTTGAAAAAGGTCGATTTTTCAGTCATTTTCAAAAATTTATATCTCAGCTTCTATATAACTTAGAGACTCGTTTGAGGCCGCATTCTTTTCTGTAAACCTTCTACTTTTAAGGAAAAAAATTGGTCATTGGTTTACACTTAAGTCCGGCTTCACGGCGAGCTGCTAACTAAACCACTGTTTTAGAGAAATTTTGCCTATTTTTGAAATGCTGTCATATCTACAGTTTTCGAAGTAGAGGGTTGATCAGCAGCTGATATTTTTTGTTCAGGTATACTCTGAAGAAATCTACCCACTTTTTACTTGATTGCTTCTATTTCGTTAAGTTATGGCCATCTAAAACCGATCGATTTTCGAAAAATCGCCATTTTTAGATAGCCAGAACTTTTTTCTTTCAACTCGAAATCTTTTGAAATTTTCAGGGAATATACTTCATTATATCCTTAAACAACCCTGAAAATTTCATTTTTGGAATAGAAGTGGTTTCCGAGTTATAAAATTTTTAAAATGTCAACTTTTCGATTTAATATGACATTTTTTGTGGTTTTATCATCAATTTTGTAAATTTATTGTAAATAAAATTGATATTTTTCGGAAAATATATTCGAAAATAAGGAGCAAAACGGATTGTTTGAGAAAATTGAGGGAAAAAATTAATATTTTTTATTTTAATTTATTTTTTTAAAATTTTTAAAAAGTAAATATTTGTTTATTTTTTTTAATAATATGTTGAATACAAATTTCCAAAGTATTTGAGAACTATCATGTCATGTTTAGCAAATTATACTTTGCTCATAATTTACCGTCAGTCTATTGAAAAATCTAATTTAATTTAATTTAATTTATTTTTTTTTTCAATAGGCTGGCGGTAAATTATGAGCAAAGTATAATTTGCTAAACATGACATGATAGTTCTCAAATACTTTGGAAATTTGTATTCAACATATTATTAAAAGAAATAAATAAATATTTACTTTTTAAAAATTTTAAACAAATAAATTAAATAAAAAATATTAATTTTTTCCCTTAATTTTCTCAAACAATCCGTTTTGCTCCTTATTTTCGAATATATTTTCCGAAAAATATCAATTATTTACATTAAATTTACAAAATTGATGATAAAACCACAAAAAATGTCATATTAAATCGAAAAGTTGACATTTTAAAAACTTCATAACTCGGAAACCACTTCTATTCCAAAATTGAAATTTTCAGGGTTGTTTAAGGATATAATGAAGTATATTTCCTGAAAATTTCAAAGGATTTCGAGTTGAAAGAAAAAAGTTCTGGCTATCTGAAAATGGCGATTTTTCGAAAATCGATCGGCTTTAGATGGCCATAACTTAACGAAATAGAAGCAATCAAGTAAAAAGTGGGTAGCTTTCTTCAGAGTATACCTGAACAAAAAATATCAGCTGCTGATCAACCCTCTACTTCGAAAACTGTAGATATGACAGCATTTCAAAAATAGGCAAAATTTCTCTAAAACAGTGGTTTAATTAGCAGCTCGCCGTGAAGCCGGACTTGAGTGTAAACCAATGACCAATTTTTTCCTTAAAAGTAGAAGGTTTACAGAAAAGAATGCGACCTCAAACAAGTCTCTAAGTTATATAGAAGCTGAGATATAAATTTTTGAAAATGACTGAAAAATCGACTTTTTTCAAAATTCAAAAAATTCTCCAGCGGCCGGATTTGATCGAATCGGGCTTAAATTTTCAGGATCATCTCCTTTTCTAGTGTACTTTCGAGGAAAAAATCGGCATCAAAATCGGTGACCCACCCCCGCAACCTTTGGTCGAAAAGTAATGGATCTGCCCATATATATATATAGAGAAAGAGAGAAAAAGAAAAAAAAAGAAAAAACGCAGAAACGTTTCAACGTTCAGAAAACGCCTTAAGGCGGTTCGCGTCTCGTCTCCGGAGACCGGAGAGCGTTTTCGCGTCTCGTGAGACAAGACGCGAACGTCCTTAGGGCGTTTTCCGAACGTTGAAACCGTTCCGCGTTCTCTCTTTTTCTCTTTTTCTTTCTTTCTCTCTCTCTCTCTCTCTCTCTCTCTCTCTCTATATATATATATATATATATATATATATATATATATATATATATACATATATATAAATATATATATATATATAATAATAAAAAATAATATAAACGGCGATGAACGACGATAAACGAACATAAACGCGACGTGTATGTAGGCGACATTTACGGTTCGCACGGAAATCTTTCGTTACGGTAACGTTACCATACGGCGTTCACAGTTTTGAAAAAAGGATAACGAAAACGTATATATATATATATCGCGCGCACGCGGTGCGTCGCGATATTATTTTTTAAATGAAATACTTACCGGACCGACGAGTACAGTTGTCTTGTTCGAAGAGAAGTCTGTCGGTGAAACTTTAAAGTCTCTCATCTCATACAGAGAGGCATCCTTTTCAGCAAAATGTTCGCTAAAGTACGCTGATAACTTCGGCCGATTATGGATAAAACAACTGATATCCGTTACTTCATGTGCTTTAAAAAAACGTACGTACGTAAATATACATCGAGATCATACGTAAAATATTATTTACCGACGTTGCCAAATATTCAAGATAGTCCTGTTAAACTTACATAATCCTTGTAAGCAACAGTCTTACGTCCTCTCTCTGTTTTTCTAGGTGTACTTTGTATCTGACGTCTTGGCAAAAGTTTCGGCAAAGGTTTCGACACTTTTTGCTTACGTCCCCTTCTAGCATCGTTTTCCTTACTCACGTCAGACGTCTCGCTATCCTCACTTTTATCAGAAGTTTCGTCAGACTCTGAACTGCTTTCCGTATCCGTAGGTACATCGTCACTGTCTTCCAACACGCTCTCCGCGCCACTTGACGTTACACTGGGCAAATACCGTTTTCGAGACACTACGGGTTATCAAAAAGAAAACGAACGTAAAAAGATGCAAATAGGTTCTTCCATAGTTTGCAGCAAAATCTTTAGCTGAAGCAAGATATACTGTACCTTTGACATCAACATCTTCCCTGTTGGCTTGACTTTCAGGACTTGACGTAATCTTTTCAAGAACACGTTTTAGAACTGGAAACGTCTTGAAACTTTTTGGGGTCTCGGGTGTACGACACTGCGTGGCTTTAAGTATCATGCTATTCCTTTTCGTTGGTGTTTGAAATCCATACAGTTTTCTTCCACACACCGCCTTCTCGGAAAATACGTCTGAAGCGCCGTAACACACAATGTTAGATAAAAGTAAAGTAACAAGTTCATATATGAAACTTTATCACGTACCATGTGATTTCTGTACATCCTCTTTAACATCCTGAAGCTGCTTCTCTACGTCAGCCTTCAGTATGTCAGCTCGAGCTGCAAAACAACGTGCAGGCTACCGTGGCAATGCAGTACAACAAATATAGATAACATAAATGAAATCTCAAGAGGTCGAACAACGTCTAAAACGGATTAAACTCCACGTTACGTGCGTACGTTATATTAATAGGAGTATTCAAATAAGTTAAAGTTTAACGGTTTGACAGGTTATGTTGTGACCGGAACAACGATTGATGTTGTGAAAATCAAAATATAGCCACTTACTACTTGGGCTGAATTATACGGTCGCCACTGTATTTTAAGGCTCAAATACAGAAACCTCTGGCTGTTGCTATGCCCCTCGTTTCCTTCCAGCTCAATGGCCGCCGTCTTCTACGCCGCGGACGTGTTCGAGGCCGTCAGCCACGCCCTGTTTTTGCGTTGCGTAATATACGGATACTCGGATAGGAATTATTATCGGGGTCGAGATATAATCACTCTCGTTTTAATATAAACAAATAACAATTTATTATTTCGTCACTTCTACAACCATCTCCCTGAACCGGGCTTAATCGTCCGTTCGCGGGTGTATCTATCTCTCTAAGCGTCGACTTACACGAAAGGATCGTTATCCCGTATCGCGTATAAAGCCGTTAATATTCACGCTGTTAACGCAAGCGGTCAACGGGATAAGCCACGTCGGCTTCAAATTGTTGCGCGATCACCGTAACGTGTTACCGCTTCGAAGTTTCACGACGAACTGTCCTGGAGGAACGGGTCGAGTCTCCCCACTTTGAGGCAACGCATGCGCCGGAGTGCCTGTTTAGGCGCGAAGTCCTCCTATTGGTTAGTCGTACCTACGGGTGTAACGCGGTACGACTCCTTCGACACTCTGAGTGTAACCGGCGCGTAGAGTCGGTTTTCCATGCACTCGACATCTACACCCTCGGGAGGAACTCTCCTCCTAGAGTGCAACGTCGCGAATGGCTATCGCCGTAACGTGAACCGATTCGCGTCGCTGCACCGCGACGATTCGCACGAGCGAATCAAGAGTCACTCGAACGGTATCGAGTGACTCGGAAGAAGTCACACGGACGAATCCTATGGAAGCCAGGTAAGTATAAACGGTCATTACGTCCGTCGTTAATTATATTTTTTCTTTTACAGGTACCCGGGTTCATCGAAGGAATCGTCCCAACGAAATGCATCGGCGATGCTCAAGCTTGCACCTTTTGGTGTAAATACGGTAAGTATATAAAGTAATTATCGCGTCGACTTAATTCTATCGCGCGTACATGAAAATAATGATAATCAAACTTAAAATCGACAGGGAATATCAAAATAATAATGAAATTATGCAAATGAAGTTAATTCGGCTCGAAGCCTTACAAAAGTGTAGAGAGAACACTAAAATGTAGAAAAGTGTAAGTAAGAATATATGAAAATAACATCGAGTGTAAAAAGTAATAAGTTTTGGCCTGGAATAGCTCCATTTTGGCCGTTCTCTCTCTGGTTCGCTGTAATTAATAAAGTTATGATAAAATATAAAGGTTTTACCCTAAAGTGTAGTAAAGTGTAACAAAAGTGTCATATAAGTGTAGAGCTCGCGCTGGCTCGTTCCGCAGACCTAAAACTAAGTCATTTGTACGGAAAGTGTAGCAAGGTGTAATAAAAGTGTAGAGCTCACGCTGGCTCGTTCCGCAGACCTATAACTAAGTCGTTTATACGGAAAGTGTAGAAAAGTGTAAAAGGTGTAACACCCTTTTCGTCCGTCTGTATCGTAAGTAAGTTTGTCTGGTGTTTAAGTTCAAAAAGTGTAAGAAAGTGTAACGTCTCGAGTGTAGGTACATCAATTCCCTTCGGGATTCTTCGGATTGTTTAAAATCACGATATAAAGTGTAAAAAGGATAAATAACGTGCATACTAAGTTCGGATCGGGGAAATTGAGTATCATTGGTACAAATATTATAATGTAAACTATCGCGTATGTTATAAACTGCATTGTGTACGTTCTTTATCTACTCTATGGCGTGTAATAAGGTTCTGAAATTGATCTTTGTGAATATACCAGTAACAATATGCAAATTAACGATATGGCAAAAACTATGAATATAAACGCTAATACTATGATGCGAAACTTGTCCGAATCCATCTTGGATCGGTTAATCTTGTAATCGGGTAAATTTAAGGTGAGTTTGAAATGTCTTTCGTGTAAACCGTCTTTATTGTTCACTGTTCTGTGTTTCTATGTGTATGTGTGTACTTATAAAATAAATGTCGTAACGCAAAGGCACTCTGCCCCTTCTCTATCCACGTGTGGATACTTAAAAGTAATTTCTAAAATAAAAAGCGTTGCACTTTGCGTGCTCAAAACGCTAATGAGTAAATCTAAAATGTTATAGGTAATAATATATCAAATATATCGAATAACTCGATTAAATAATACGTGCGTTCTACGCTTGGATATACTCAAATAATATAAAATCAAAAATGCTGAAATTACAAAACGAAATATCAAAAGTAATAAAAGTAAAGTCTTTCGGACGCGCATGCCTCTACAGGTCGGTGTAGCTCTGCGAGCACTGCACGTCACCGGTGTCCATGTTCTGGCTCTCGTCCACGGGTTCACTCTCCGGTTGCACCCTCTGCTCCTCGGTGGAGAAAATCTGCGACCCGGGCGATGCCGTCTCTCGAATGGGCGTTATGCCCCCGGTCAGTAGCTTCGCTACCTCCTCGTCTGCTAGCTGGTCGTAATTCGGTGGCACCGATTGGTCCACCAATACACTGGTCAAACTCGACTGAGTCTGGTCCGGCTGTTGTCCGGCTCGTTCGGGTTGCCCCTTCTGCACCCTTTGCTCCCTGCACTCCTTTTCGGCTCGTACGGGTTCCTGGGACATGACGACGGTCTCGGCGGAAGATTCCCGACTCGCCTGGGGAACGGGCACTTTAGTGTACGGTCCCAATGTCGGGTTAAAGTCGAGTAAAAAGTTAATTTTTAAACTTTTAACCCAAAGATTAATGTGATAGGTTAATGAGTCACTTATGTATTTTGCATAACTTTAAAGAGTAGCGCGCCCAAAGTTAATTAATTAACTTTTTACTCGACTTTAACCCGACATAACCTGTCAAACTGTTAAACTTTAACTTATTTGAATACCCTTAATATAATCTTACCAGTGCCCTCAGATATTCCGTCGTCGATATCCTCCGTGTATTTCACGCGAGTTGTCACTAAACGTTTTAACGCGGATCGTCGTGACCACCAAACGCGTTCGCGTCGACGGAGTTATATAAAACGCAGATTGCGTGTGAACGAATATTTAGCCATCAACGTACCGAGCTAACGTCATGGAGTCCGGCGACCACGGGCGTGAGAGTATCAACCAAGTTTACCAACTGTACGCAAGCGTGAGATTCCAAGTAGAGCGCGTTCGCGTCGGGTGGTTCGCCTGGTTCGTCCACCATACTTTTCGGAGTCGAGATACTGCGCAATATTGCGTGCAGAGTAAGTCAGTAAGAGACTCTCGAAAAAGTGGAGTAGCAAGGTGTAGCGGCGCGAGGTGGCGTCTACGTGCAAGTATATTTACATATATATATATATATGAAGCCGGAACGTCACGCGCGCGTCACCGCGGCAACGGTGGCGAGTCGCCGGTGTAACTTCGCGAGACGGGAGTACGCGCGCGCGCGCGCGCGCACGCTTTGTTAAAAGTTGCGTGGTCCCGAACCTCCTCAAGAAAGTTAAACGACGTAACGCACGAAAAGTGCCAGACGTCGTTTCGTTTCTGAACGTTCAGGATGAACGACGCACGACGTCGAGCGCGCCGTCGTCGTCGTCGTTGTTCCGTCTTGAATGTTCAGGAACGAAACGACGTCTGTTACTTTTTGTGCGTTACGTCGCGTAGCTTGCATAAAAAACGTTTAACACGACCGTTCTCTTTGAAGATGTACGAAAGGAACGGCAGCGACTATCAACTGCATCGGCTTTTTTTTGGTGGCGAAGCACGCGGTAGGACTTTTCTCACTACGCTGCGACGAAACCAGTCATGTATACATTAACGGAAGGAGCCTTGGAGGTAACGCAAGTGAAAGTCATCGCGTGTTTGTGCGTTTGCGTATGTAAAACTCACGCGTTCATTTTTCGCAGAGAATCGTGCGGGGCGTGGACGTTGAGAAACCGGTGCTCCAAATATTGGTGAGTATAGACGTCGCGAGCAAGCGTTTGTAACCTCATGGGGCTCCCCTTTTGTTGGAGGCCCGAAGCTTAAGCTTCGTAGGCTTCCTTATCACGCCGCCACTTTGTAACATTTTAACGAGTTTTGCGTGTAACTGTTAGTACGGGCTCGCCTATGACGCGTGTACGTGGTTTACAGAGTATCCAAAAGATCACAAAACCCGCTCTGAAGGATGGTGTCGTTCTTGATCGCTACAAATTGTTAGTGTCTGATGGACAGAGCGTAAACCCCTACATCATGTTGGGAACTCAATTAAATACGTTTATCACGGATGAACGTTTGACTGAGAATACAATCTGCAGAATATTAAAGTATCGCGTGAGTTCACTGAACAACAGTGATAAAAAAGGGTATGTCGTTGTTACATCTTTTTTTTTGTCGTAACGAAAGTGAACATGTCAAATATTAAGTAACGTTTTTTTCTCGCAGGAAAGTGATGGTGATACTGGATATCGAGGTGTTGGTTTCTGGCAGTGAAGTTGGGCACAGGATAGGCACGCCAACTACGATAACGTTTAACGCAGCGACTGACGCCGCCACTACATCCACAGCTGCAAGTTC
The DNA here is from genome assembly GCF_030848805.1 of Temnothorax longispinosus. Lineage (NCBI taxonomy): Eukaryota > Metazoa > Arthropoda > Insecta > Hymenoptera > Formicidae > Temnothorax > Temnothorax longispinosus. The sequence goes on from NC_092361.1 coordinate 8,410,160, forward strand.
TCCTTTTCCAACAAGTTGCGCGTTGGCTTGCTTCTGATGCGTGTAAAGTAACGTATCATGTAACTTGTGTTTGCAACGGCCTTTTGACGGGCGTTTTAGAAATCTATTTTGTTACAAGATGGTGCAGCCAAAAAGAGTTTTTCAACGCCGTTGGACTCTTCTCACATATCCACTATGCCGATCGCTGCCTTAACGCCTTATCAAAACAGGTAAGAGACGTCTCATCTGTATAAAATATCGTTTAAAAATATACGATCGTGAAAATGAAGAGACACGGCGGACGGTGTTTTTAGATGGATGATCAAAGCTCGCGTGACTACGAAGTCCTCAATCAAAACATGGAACAACTCCCGTGGAGAAGGCAAATTTTTTTCCATGGATTTGATCGATGAAAGTGGTGAAATTCGATGTACCGCCTTCAGAGATCAATACGACAAGTTCTACGACATGATAGAGGTACGTGTCTGCGGACTGAACGCACGGTGGGGTGTACGAAACTTTATCTTTCGGAAGGCCGCGTAACTTATCAAGTGTTTTTCGTTCGACAGCCTGGAAATGTGTATTATATCTCGCGGTGCACACTGAAGGCAGCAAACAAACAGTTCAACATGTTCAAAAACGATTACGAGTTGACGATGACCGGCACGACAAAAATCGTGCCTTGCTATGAAAACTGTGAGGACATTCCGAGGTTGCAGTTTTACTCTTGTCCCATAAGTAAAATAGAAGACAAAGAGAAAGATGTCTTAATAGGTACAGTATAGAAACATCGGTAACGTTTAAACGTGGTTACGTTACGTAACGGCGTTTTTTCCGCGTTACGCGGTCGCTTCGCGATGTTTTGCTCGCGCACGTGACAACCGTTCGTTCTATTTCGACGCTTTGCTGTAAACGTAACGGTCACTTACCGGTTCGTTTTAAGTCGTACGTGTAACGCGTTCTATCGTAAAGTTTTACTGTCACGGCGACGAGCGAACACCGTTAACGTTTAAAATATGATATAAACGAAGCGTTGGTAACGATATACCGGACGTATGTTGAAACGTCGGGGTTGGTTTTTTTTTAGATGTCTTGGGTGTCGTTACACATTTCAACGATCTACAATCACTTGTGCAACGAAGTACCGGCCAAGCGCTCTTGAAGAGAGATGTTACGATCGTTGATGACAGCGGCACACAGGTGAGTAGTTTCGTGACTGCGTTTAACATTTTGCTGTTACGGCGAATGAAAAAAAAAATATGTCTGTTAGGTGTGCCTTACACTGTGAGGACAGCAAGCCGAGGATTTTGATGGTTCTGCGACGCCGATTATTGCCGTTAAAGGAGCGCGTGTTAGTGAATATAATGGTGAAAAAACGTTATCCCTTATGACGTCCTCCGTACTTGTAAAGGATCCTGATCTTCCTGAAGCACACAGGTATCGTTAAATTGTCGTTAACGTAAAGCACCGTTGATTTTGTACATCGATCGAACGGTTTGTTGTAAGTAAGGGAACGACGCTCCGTTTACGTTTGCTCTTTCGGTACGTTTTACGGTTACGTACGTTCTTAAATATGTCTTCTTCGAGACGTTCGTGTTCGTTAGAGAGAGCGTGGCCGTTCTAACATTTTTTGAAAATATGTTGTTGTGATGATATATGTTTGTAAATATACGCGCGGTCGATAAAAATACAGTCGACGATATATATACGACGTATTTCAGATTGCGCACGTGGTATACTACAGTTGGCCATTTGGAAACGGCTAACGCCGTGTCTAGAGCAGGTGGAAGTGGTGACTTCAACGCGCCGTTGTACACTTTCGCGGAGATGACTGAAGCTCGCTTGGGGGAAACATGTACGCTCTCAGCGTTCGTTGCAGTTGTGGCGATCGTTGACATGTTTCGCACGGAAAATGCAATTTACAAGGCATGCCCCGTAACTGGTTGCAGGAAGAAGGTAACGGATCGGCGCGCGGCGGAGACGTTTGAAACGAAAGAATCCGGCACGTTTCAAGCTCGTTATGAAAATACGCGGTGCTATAAACGTTGAATTTACTTTCAGTTACGCGAAACATCTGCTGGAGTATTTAGATGCGACAAGTGTAACAAGGACTCGTCAACATTCAAGTATCGCTTACTGTTAAATGTATGTCATGTGTTTTTGCCGCGTATTTTATTCGTTCGCGTAAAAGTATCTTTTGATATCTATTTACGTTCGTGTTGTAACACATTTCAGATGAATCTATCAAACGCAACAGGTAGTCGTTGGGTACTTGCCTTTGGTGAAACGGCTGAGAAAATCATAGGCCGGTCGGCGCAAGAATTAGGAGAAATGCAGGAAAATGCAAACGATGCTTATATGCAAGTATTCGACGAGATGCTGTTCAAAAGTTTTTATTCACTTTAAGGGTGACCACAGATATTTTTCAGGTATGCGTAACAGTGTCGATCGTTTTACCGTATACGAAACATTTTTCTATACATGTTTCTCTTTTACCGTTCCGAGTAGTTACGCTACTTTTATCGTCAGTGCGCGTCAAATGTTGATTTTTTTTGTTTCCTTCGAGAGGAAGCTTTGTTTTCGCAAACAAAATTTTTTTTTAGTTACTTTTGCCACGGTGTTCAAATGTTTTAAAACGTCGAAGACGCGCTATTTTAAAAACAGTCGGTTGGTGTGTCGATGTGTTGGTGTGTCGGTCGGTCTGTGCCAACGTTCGTGAACGTTCTTAACGTCCAGAACTACGCACGCAACGTCTAACGACGTCGCGCGGAACGAAAGGTAGAAAAGACTTAAGACGATATGAAACGTACGAAAACGTGCTACGACGAAAGGCGTTTTTTTTACGAAACGTTTGGCAGAACGCGTTGTTTCGGTTTTACGTTCCGCAACGTTGGGGCGCGCGAGCTCGTTCTATGTTTCGTATCGTTTTCAGTCTTTTCTACCTCTCGTTTTGATCGACGTCGTTAAACGTTGGTTGCGTAGACTCAACTTTCGACGTACGCAAAGGTTTCTAGAAACCTTCGCTCACAAAGCTTTCTCTCGGAGGAAGCCAAAACAACGAGAGGAAGCTTTGTGAGCAAAGGTTTCTACTTGCACACTTAAAACGTTGGAGGAAGCACGGTGCGGGTTTCTACTTGCACATTTTACTTTTTTTTTATATGTGTTGTAAAACGTACGTGCCGACACGCGTTTCTAATACGTTCTATGGTTTTCAGGATGAACTGAGACAAAAATACGTCTGTACGTCAGTCGCACCGGTAACGTATAAGACTTACGTAGCACATCTGATAAACAAAGTCTCCAGAAGAGTGCGACACCACTACCCCGAGGACATGGACGTCGACTAACGAGGAGGCCGTTTGACCGTTTGTTAAAAAGAAGTTTAAGTTAAGGAACGCGGTCGACTTTCGACGTTTGTACGTTTACGTGAACACGTCGGTGCGTTTCTGTCATTTTTTCAAGTGTCGTCCCGCGTTAACGTCACGTCTGGCGTAGTATAGTACAAACGCCGTGCCGTCTTTTTTGTTTGCTTTGAATCCGTTGCGTCTTTCTGTTGGTTTACGCATTCTTCACAGTTTCAGAGCCTTAACACACGTGTCGTACTCTCGTACTCGACGCCGTACATTTTACGTCGCAAGTTTTTCGTAAACGTTTTTTTTTACATGTAGGTTTATATATTTTTTTCAAGTCGTCGCGTCTTACGGCGCGTTACGTTTTTTTGAACGATGCGGCGTCGAAACCACGAAGTAAGACAAAGTTACTGAACAGACGTGTGCGAAACGTCGCAGAGCGCACCAACAGGACGGTATATATATATATAAAGCGTCGACAGACACCGAACACTGCGTTCGACGTGCGCGTGCGTAACTAAAAACGTTCGTTTATTTAAATATATTTTTTTACACAACGTATCAAAAGAGGTACCGTTTGTTGAAAAGAAGTTTAAGTTAAGAAACGCGGTCAACCTTTGATGTTTGTACGTTTACGTGAGTGCGTCGGTGCGTTTCTGTCATTTTTTCAAGTGTCGTCCTACATTAACGTCACGTCTGACGTAGTATAGTACAAACGCCGTGCCGTCTTTTTTGTTTGCTTTGAACCCGTTGCGTCTTTCTGTTGGTTTACGCGTTCTTCACAGTTTCAGAGCCTTAACACACGTGTCGTACTCTCGTACTCGATGCTGTACATCTTATGTCGCAAGTTTTTCGCAAACGTTTTCTTTACATGTATGTTTATATATTTTTTTCAAGTCGTCGCGTCTTAACGCGCGTTACGTTTTTTCGAACGATGTGGCGTCGAAACCACGAAGTAAGACAAAGTTACTGAACAGACGTGTGCGAAGCGTTGCGTTCCGTATATTATTTTTTAGTTATGTTGCTTGAGAACGCGGTGACGACAATTGGAACTGTGAATGTGAACACTAATACACGTGGTGTGAAACGAAAGCGTGATGATAGCGTTGACGAGTGTGAGAAAAAAAATTTTTTTTCGAGCTGTCAGTAGGTCGACGACGATAAAAAACCCGTGGTGACGTTGTACGCCGTCGTCTCGACGTTATGTGACGTGCGAGCTAGCACTTGCGTACACGTACTTATACACAAAGCGTTGCTGTCTGCGTTCGTTGCTGTCGCGTTTGATATGTTTACTCGTTACGTCCCGTCTTTTCTCATTTTGTTTGCATCATTCGAATATGTTACATACAAAGCACGGCTATCATTTTTAGTCGTCTCGTCCGTGTTATGCAGACATGGGGATCTTTGTACGATGAACAACGAACGAAAACGTATAGTATATGATATCAAGTTGTTTCGATATCGTGTAAAAACATACGATATATCGTATACTTATCGTGTGTGACGTAGGAACGCGTGTGCAAAAATGATGTTGAACGCGTAAATACTTTGTTCTTACGATATAAACTCGGAAAATGCTAGGAAAACGTGTTCCGAAGCGTCGCGAAAAAATGTACGCGTTTGCCGTAGTTCGGAAAAGCGGAACGTAACGGACGATGCTTTACGACGTTTGACAACACCGGTCTACGGTTGATATGCGTTTTTTTTTTCGTTACATAATTATATTTTCCATATATTTTCACATAAAACGGATCGTGAGTTGCGTGTGACGTCTCACTGGAAAAAAGAACGCCGCGTTCGGTTGCAAAGATTTATTTCGTATATTTTGAGATGTAAATATATTGTTTTTTTTTTACATACTTTAATATTCGTTTCATGTGTAAAATTTTTCACCGTTTTTTCTTTACTGCTCAGCGTGAACACCCCGACGTGTATACCTGTATAAAGTAAAACGGTATGAAAAAATTGACGACGACGACGCGCGTATGTGGTTGTTAATTAAACATATAATAGAGTGACAGCGACAGAATATTCCACGTCGTCGTTGTTGTTTCGAATGTAAAAGAAACATTTGTTGCTGTCTTCAGCTAGTCTATTCGATGCTTGAATATAAGAGTTATCTACGTTACGTTTTAAGTATAGACTACCATCGAAGGTTATTTTGTTGTGTATATGTTCCATATATACGCGTATGTACGCGTCGCTTTGTACGTTTACGTAAAAAGATATGTATCTTCGTATGACGTTTGTCCGGAAAAAGATATTCCGTATATCGCGAAGATTTATTCCATATAACGTATATATTTGATACGCGTACGAAGCGTCGTATTTCGTATGTTTTGTCAGTTGTGTTGTGCGAGAACGACACGATAATACGTAGGATAAAATGTATATCCACGTTGTCTGATATCGCGTATACTATCTCGAAGGAAAAAAAAAATATATATATATATATATATACGTATTACATAAGATTGTACGTGAAAACATATATATTATTTTTTTGTACCGTGCACGTGAAAAATGCGTGTTTAAATATTTATATATAAACGTACGTAAAAAATGAAAAAAAAAAATTATACGTCGCAATAAATGCGCGATACGTGTGTGCGTGTCGTTTTGCGTATGTTCATGCGTTGACAACTTTCTGAATATCAATAAAAAAAATTTTTTTTTACGTTCGACAAACGGTGTTATATTTTATATCTTTTAGAAGCCAAGAGAATAAGTGAAAGAGAGAAAGAGGAAGAGCGTTTGTTTGCGTACGTTTCAAAGGCAAAAATCTGGGTAAGAGAGAGTTACGCGTGGTTGCGTGCGCACTTGCTATGCGTGTAAAACAAAACGTTTTTTTTTTCTTAAAAATATTATAACTGTATATCTACGGATGATATTTGGTTGTATTTCGTACGTTAATAATGTTTGTTACATGTTAGTTCGCTGAGTAAAGAGTATTGTAAACATACGAATCTAATATTGACACGTTTGTCGCGTGATTTTGTAAATTTTCTTTTTCCCCGTTCTTTTTGTTTTTCGAGAATGGATCATTCTTTTTTTTTTCCACAAACCATTTTACGTATTTTTCATCACTCCGTCGTTACACACGTCTTTTTTATTCTTTTGTTGCTTTGAACGTTGCGCCGTTAGTTACTAGACACGGTGGCTCCTCTAGGTTGCGTTCGGCGTCCCCACCCGAGTTACCCGAGTGTTAAAACGTTTATAGTATATGTTACGTGCACTATAGATTTTCAGCATTCAGGTGGGGACGCGGAACGCACTCCTATATGGGAATAAAATTTAGTAAAAATGCTCTTTAGGGATAATAGAAAGTTATACGAAAATCAAACGAACGTCAAAATGATGGTAAAATGATCAAAACGCGTCTATTTTTAGTCCGTTTTACATTCGTTTGACTTTTGTGTGACTTGCTGTGTTACGTGGGTCATAGGATTTTACGCGTTGAGCGTCCGTGATCAACGTCTAAAAAAAAAATTAAAAATGACGTTGAAACGCAACGACTGTGATGAGTAAACAAAAGAAACAAAAGAAGAGAGACGTTGACGGTCCATATATTTATAATAGTTTAAGCGGGAAGCCGATACTTTTGCATAATATCAATGGCGTAAGTTGAGGCAAACTGCGTGGTTTAGTTTTTTCAACACATGTATATGGACTATGCATGTTTCTTTGATTTAGACTGAATTTCCACTGAGCGCGTCACACGTCGCGTTATCCGAAGTTAACCACGCAAAACATCCCCGTTTCGTACCATCTTGTGACGGGGATATTTTACATGGTTCACGTCGGACGATGCGACGAGTGACGCGTTTAGTGGAAACTCAGCTTTACGCTGTCAGCGTTGTGCAGAAGCGTGTGTTCTCCGCTTTATGCTAGGTCTACACGGCGAATCGTAAAGTCTCGAGTCGTAAGACGTGACTACGCACAGTCGCGTTGTCTCCTCAACGTCGCGTGTGACTGGTCACGTCTTATGACTCACGATTTTACGACTCGCCGTATAGACCTAGCATGAGGGTGCCTCCCCATGCAAGACGGAATCTCGGAAAACGGAATCTCGGAATCATTCTGATTGGTTAGTCCCATGAGGCTAACCACGAGCCTCATGGGACTAACCAATCAGAATGATTCCGAGATTCCGTTTTCCGATGCATGGGGAGGCAACCTGAGAGTATCAACCAAGTTTACCAACTGTACGCAAGTATGAGATTCCAAGCTCTGGTAACTTAGCCGGTCAACTTCGACT
>NC_092361.1:8418246-8464312 GCF_030848805.1 Temnothorax longispinosus
CCCCCTCTCTCTCCCCCTCTCTCTCTCTCTCTCTCTCTCTCTCTCGAGGGAGCTAGCACGACTTGGTCTTGCGAAGTCATCTCACACTTCTCCTCTTTATTTCTTTACTTCTAATTAGCTCAACTCTTATTATTCCTCTGTTTCCAATGTTCATCCTCCTTGCTTACACTCTGACTTCATTTCTGCCATTGCTTCCGTAAATCGTCCTTCTGATCGTCTTGAGTTTGTTTTCTCATCTATTTCTGCCCAGTCTGTTTTCAAGCTTATTACTGCCCAGTCCATCCACTCTTATGCCTCCGGTTCTGATGGTATTCCTCTATATGCTCTCCGTATCGCATGGCCAGTGGTCTCATCCTGTATTACAACTTTGTTTAATCGTTCTCTTGACGCTGCTTTGTTTCCATCCAAGTGGAAGAAAGCATATATTTGCCCTCTCTCTAAAATTCGCACACCTCTATCCCCGTCTGACACTAGGCCAATTGCGAACTTACCTGAACTATCGAAACTATTAGAGAGAATAGTTGCTTCGCAGATTGTTGAGTACTTGAATCATTATAATATCCTAAATTCCAGGCAATCTGCGTATCGTGTGGGTTATAGCACGCAGTCTGCGCTCCTGCGTGTTTGCAACGACATTAGGCAGGGAATTGACGTTGGACTTTTGACCATTATGATACTGTTTGACTTCAGCAAGGCGTTCGATACTGTCCCTCATTTGCAGCTGCTTATTAAACTCAAGGAGATTGGTTTCTCAGATGCAGTTCTAAACTGGATTTTCTCCTATTTGACCGGACGCTCTCAAGCTGTTATTGACGATACTGGCAATTTTTCTGATTGGATTTTCACTTCTTGTGGTGTTCCTCAAGGCTCCGTGCTTGGCCCATTGTTGTTTTCTCTGTTTATTAATGATATATGTTATATACTTTTTTATGTGTTTCATATGATTTTCGCAGATGATGTTCAAATTTACCGTCAGTGTTCACCTGCTGATATCCCCCTTGCTTTGGAGCTAATGTCGAGAGATGCCAATGCAATTTTTGAGTATGCTAACAGGAATGGGCTCAAGCTCAACCCAGCCAAGTCTAAGGTCATTATATTTGGTAGTCAAGCTTATGTCACTGGTATTGATCTTGGCTGTTTATCTCCCATTATCGTGAATAACACTCCTCTACCATTTGTAAGTGAGGTGAGGAACTTGGGTGTGGTATTTACGTCCAATCTCTCTTGGACTCATCTCGTTAGTCTCGCAAAAAGTCCACTTTGCATTGTATAATCTAAAATTTAATAAAAATTCTCTTTCCACCGACCTTAGGATAAAGCTAGTCGTCACTCTAATCATGCCTTATATTGACTACTGTTGTCTTGTTTATCATGGTCTTAGTAAAGAGTTAAACACCAAATTACAACGTCTTGTCAATTGCTGTATTCGCTTCATTTTTAATTTAAAGTATGATGAACATATTACTCCTTACAGACGTCAACTGAGGTGGCTCACTGTTGAGAATAGGCGGTATAGTATAGTTTTTTAAGTTAATAAAAATTCAGTCAAATGGTTTTTAATTCGAAAAACTTCTGATACCGGTTTCCAAAAAAATCGATATTAAAAGTATATGAAATTTAATAAAAATTCGGTCAAATAATTTTTAATTTCAAAAATTTCAGTACCGGCTTCCAAAGAGATCGGTAACAAAAAATTATACACTTTATGGCACTCCCCAAAAAATTTAACCCGTTTTATATACAATTCTTTGAAATTCCGTCAATTATTTACCGAAAAATTGAAGAAATTAGAAAAACCGGTTTCCAGAAGATCGGTAACGAAAAACTATACACCCTATAGCACTCCCCAGAAAATTCTACCCCTATTTCATATACGTTTGGTAAAAATTCGGTCCATTGGTTTCCGAGATCATAGCGAACAAAAAAAATGCAAACCCTGTTGCTTTATAATAATAGTTTATAATAGATAAGAGGGAACAAAAGAACAAAGGATTTGTCGGAAATGGAAAAGAAAATAAAAACACCGATGATAAAAAGAGAACGCATAAAGAGGACACTGAAGAAGAAGAAGACGAACGTATAAGGTCTAAGAAGCGGCGTCTTATTATTCCCGATGTTGAGTCTGGTGAAGATTCTGGAGATGAATTTAAGCCAGATGCCGAGTCTAAGGAATCTGAATCAGTTTCCGAAGGAGATAGTGAGAATGAACCTTTGACAGGAACGGAGGAAACGCCAGAGAAAAAGAGGAAAACTAATTTTAAATCCAAGCCAGCACAAGCAAATCGTTCTCGTAATACAAAGACTAACAAGAAAGATTCGAAACAACCTGCGCAAATTCAAAATCAACCTGTAAGCAATGGACTTTCAGCTACGCCTACTTGACCTCATTTGAAATTCAAGTTTCTGCAACCAGAAAAGATAAGGGATATAAACAGAAAAACACCGAAGGATCCAGATTATGATCCCAAAACGATCCACGTCCCCACTGATTTCTTAAATAATCAAACTCCTGCGATGAGGCAATGGTGGGAATTAAAAAGTAAGCACTTTGATTGTATATATATATATATATATATATATATATATATATATAATTCATCCTTTTTCTCTCTCTTATCATTAATATACTTTAAGTTTCTTTTTACAGTTCAAAATTATGACTTGAAAATAATTACAATAAATGTTCAGTTATAAAAAAAACTAAATGCCTAAAGTGTCTTTGACTACTATTCAAATAACATTACGTTCCTAATAGCTACCGACCTTTCTTAGAGTCGAAAACGAATAATTTACTACAAAAGACGTTATATAGAATAATGTTTTTTCTCCATAACATTAAGAAACAAATTTCAATATTTTGGCAACAACTTTCGTTTTTTCTGTCACAACATTTCACTTATTAAGAATAAAAACATGTAAATGTACGAAAAAAAAATTGAATGGCGATGTCACGTTTAATATTGTGACTTAAATTAAATAAAAGAGGGAAAAAGAGCGAACAGTTACGATAATGTTCAATATAAGGAATAAAGACGAACTTACGGTATTGGATCGAAAGTCTCGAAAGTCAGAGAACGAGGAAGCGTCGAGAATAATAGTAGAAACCACTAGACGTGGTAACTGAGGGCAAGAACGGAAAATCGGAACGGAACGGAACAGAAAGAATGAATGAGTGAATCTTCCACGATCTCTTTGAGGTCAACCTCAGAGATCAAATCCGCGAGATAAGAAACAAGACTCAGAAATAAAAAAAATCGATATTGCGTGGAGAGTAGTATAGATAGTAATATGCAACTTTGACTATGGTGATATGGAACACTTTCAGTAAATCGTAATAAATCACTAAAAGGTATAACAAAATAAAATAGATATAATGTACTAAAAAAGTACATCATATGTATATATTTTATTTACTTTATTTCGATATTTACTATAACTTCTAATTTATGACTCTTGCGTAGTTTATCACAATTTCTTTTTGATTGCTCCAGTTAAATATAAATCACACATTCGATTTTATCTGATTCGAAATAATTTCAATACATCAAAAGAATCATCGATACATCAAACAATCTATTAATATATTCATTTTATAATGCATTATATAATTACAATAAAATGATATGCATAATATATAATACTTATTGACATAGCCCTAGATAAACAATTATAAAGAGAATGTACATCATTCCAAATATAATTTGTTATAATACAATATAGAACTGTTCAACATATAACACATAATGGCATATTACCATACTAATCCACATTTCAGTTCAATCAAATGCGTAGCACTGATCAGATTCTACAATTATTATAATCAACTATCATCTGCATTCGTGATCGTGCTATTCAAGTCACTAAATGTATCATTACTGAAACACGTTATGGACCCCTTTCTATATAATGATTACAATTTCACGACCTCTTCCATTACATACATTTACGTTAATACATTTGGCTCGTTGCCGTGCCGTTGGTCAGCATTTTCTGCGTTTCTTCCTCGACCATTTTGGGTCAACGAAAAATCAAAGTTTTAATGCACAGTCACCAGAGTTGCTTGCTACATTTTCAGTTCTAATTTCGTTAGCTTTGCTTCGCCATATTGTCGTTGACATATCTCTAACCGCGACAACCCTGCATAAATTTGTAAAGGCTCGTTAAACCTAGGATCAAATTAAAAAAAATTTTTTAAATTAATTGCATCCCATTGCACTATTAAATATGTGCGACCATAAAAATAATCCATTAAATTATTCAAGGTGAGGAAAATTTATGTCACGCATTTTTTTAAAGCGTATTTTAAAGACGTATTTTTTTATTTATTAAGGACGTTCTCTCGTCCTTATACTAGAGAAAATCGATTTTCTTAGGATTTCCTTAAAACTGTGAATATACGTTAATTTAGGTGTGCTTTATGTGTGGTATAAATTTCAGTACCTCTTTCGGGATAAAAAATCAAGATACTGAGCCTCAAAGTTTCAACTTTTACTAATGAAAAGGTTTTCCAGGCCAAACGGTAAGAGATACGAGGTTGGCCAAGAGAACCAAAGTTGCTTCTCTCGTCGAGTTCTATAAGGAAAAAATGCCAAAACTAAAAAAATTAAATTTTAATTTTTTTTTAACTTTGAGACTTAATATCTTTAATTTTTATCCCGGAAGAGATACTGAAATTTATACCACGCATAAAGCACACCTAAATTAACGTATATTCACAGTTTCAAAAAAATTCTAAGAAAATTGATTTTCTCTAGTATAAAGACGAGAGAACGTCCTTAACAGCCATGAGCTCCTCCCTCTATGCATCATTTTTTCCACATACAAAATGTCTTTTCACAGGATTAGCACATATCTCAACCGCATTGCTATTGTAGAGTAGCATGATTCTTCGCGAAAATACGTAAGCACACATTTTGCGCCGGGTTATCCTCCCATAAAACCAACGTCGCAACAAATTTCCCTTATTATAACGTATACAAAAGCGTAATTGGTGCCACTATTATTACCGCCATTAGATTTTCATATTCTACGTAAGTGATCGTTATTGTGAGTTTTTTGCAGTAAAATTATTTTTAGCTAGCATGATTTCTGCGCACAAGCTACATTTGGTTAAAGCAAATTGATATTTATGACCGGAAACAATATATTTTAATGTCACTGACATACAAATAATAAATTTTGTATACTGTTATAATAAATATAGCAGTACAGAAAAATTTTATAATAAAGATGATATATCTTCTTAAATTTTATAATAAAAAATACTTTTTTAAATTTGCGTTATATAAAGCTAATTATTTAGAAACTAATATTGTTAATAAAAATCTGTTAATCTTGAATCTACAAATTCTTTCATATAGAAAGATTACATTAAGCCTTTTGCCGAAATATATATTCTTATCAATTAAATATGTAAACATTTTAGAAAAGAAATAAGAGCGCTTTATTAAATATAAAAGATGTCTGGCAACGTAAAAAAATAAAGCAAAAATACGTTTAGATACGTGCTCCGAAATCCCCCACAAGCGATATCGCGTACGTGCATAGGATGAGGGATTACGCTCGTTTAAACGACGCACGACGTACGTCTTGAAATCTTATTAGCCGAAAAACGTTGCGGAGTGTAGTGAGGCACTTCATAAGACTCAAAGCAACGTCTTGAAAGCAAAACGGACGATAAAGCCGCTATAGGAAAGCCGCGATGTAGGTATCCCGGAATATTGCGTTTCGCCCCGGGAGATCTTAAACCGTACATGCTTTGTCAGATTTTCGAAAGAAACAGAAAATTGTGATTTCCGAGATCGTATTCTATGTGCTTTCAGGGGAGAAATGTTGCTCTGATGTTTTTCACCAATGTAAGCGCTATTTTTTTATTGAAATATTTTTATAAAGTGTACATTAATGGAAATTCTGGCAGATTATTGAAAAAAGTTCTTATAAAATACAAAAACTTTATTTGTCACGCACATCAATTTTTTTCAAAGTTTAATATTAACCAGACTTAAAAAAATATTTAATCTGAAAGTTTGAAATCTAGAGAAGATTTAATCTACCAAACTTTCAACTGAAAACTCATTTTGACCGCTGTTTTGAATTCAGCTGGAACAGTATAGAAATGTATGTATACCAACAACCATTTTCGGGTTAGCTCTTTTTACCGCGATATATTCTATGAACTATAACATGTAGATATTTCCTGCTTCAATTTTATCCAACGAACATTTTGGCAGACTTTTCATTCCTTTTTACGAAGATTTTTGTTTTATTCGTGCACAAATCCACAAACGGCCAATAGGTTTCTGAACGGAACAGGAAACGCGGACGTTTCTATACTGAAACTTCATTCTACATACACCAGGTCGGCTAGTAAGCGACAAATATAAGTTTGTCTATCTTAAAGCGGATACGTTGAAATCCCCCAAGATGAAACGCCAAGAACAATCGTGACCGACGTGATCCGGCACGGCGTTGGGAGTTTCAAAGAGAAACTTAGCAAAGTCTCGACCAAGTTTTGTGATACCGTGAAACTTGGAGAGATTTCAGAACCCATCGCGCTGTAATTAAAAAAGAAAATCTCTTCTAATTTATGCAAAAACTATATGAAAATTTATACTGCGACAAAAGTCTTTTTATACTATTACGATATTAATAAGTTGATCAAGCAACAAATGCTCAATTTTTTCGAGTTTATGAGTAAGAATACAAAAATAAAATCAAAGGTGAGGTTAAATATCGTGATACCATAATTTGGTTGGGATTTCATAGAAACGTTTAAAGTAATCGAAATAAATGCTAATCTTGGAAAGTAACAGCAAACTATCAATCAATCGTGCAATCTGGTGATTTATATAGATAAGTAAAATTGAGGCTGACAAAGTTTAATCGACGAATAAAATTCTATATATAAATAGTCTTTTCCATTGTTCCATTGTTCACGGCGCTGGCCAAACCACCAAACGAACTAAAAGCGACTGCGAAGTGAGCACTTCTAAAAAAACCGAGCAAAGCGGTGCTACGACCCACGGGAATGTAATCCGAAATAATGCCCACGGGGAAACGCAGGAGCCTTATTTATCCATGGAAATGAAAATTGGCGAGTACAGCGATGTAATTCGGGTGGTTCGCGCCAATGTACATTCATATCATAAAAGTTCAAAACACGTATAGGTATATAGAGTACGTATAAAGCGACTGTATCAGTTTAATTGCCGCAGGGCGTGATTGTGCGACATTAGGATAAAATTATTAGAATCGTGAAGCTATTAGAGATAAATGTTATATCTTACTTTTCGTTTCTAATTTACATGTAATAGTCTTTACGTGTATCAAATATCATAAGAATTATTAATTGTGTGATTTTAATTCGATACATATTAAATTATATCCGAAATATATTATTAAAATATTCATATCGAAAGTCGGATGGGAGTGTCTGTAGGTAACAATATCTTCCATTTACTGCCAACGGTCACAGCATCACTTAAGTACTTAACTTCGCAAAGCCTATTATTCCAGTAATTGAGGATTGAAATTTAATTACATCATCAACTATATATAGATCCAAAATAGCGTCAAAATCAATCAATGTAATGCAAATTATCAGACAAAAATAACTCACTTAAATTGACTTAACTTAGACGAATCAACGAAATCAACGAAAATATATTTTCATTATTCGAAATACCAGATTGAAAATATAGATCGAATATTATATCCACAATTGTTACCAAAATTACACAAAAAACTATATAAGCGAATCTATAAAATTCACGAACACAAAAATACTGACTAGTTTGTGAAAATTGAAGATAATTATAATTGAAGATCTTGCAGCTTGCTCTTGTTTCTGTCAGGGTTTAGATATGATATTTTTCAAGATGAAAACCGCAAGTCGAGATAATAACCACGTCAGCTAGCTTAGAGAGTATTTCTCGCTGCTTATCCTTTTCTCGTCTCTTTCACTTACGATTCACTAAATCTCCTTTGCCACCGCCACGCCACTGTTATTACGCGGAGAGCAAGATATATATACCGAGCATACAAGAAGTAACAAACAGCGATATAATTCTCGTGGCTGGCGGTATGCATTTGCAACTTTTTAATGCCCAATATCTTACGGCTGAAGTCGTGAAAGGATGCGTAATGTGATTCGTTTATGCGTGCAATTGCTGCAGTAAATGTATAGATAGGAACGTGACATAATCCTGCATTTGCAATTAATGCCGACGAAACCTTAATTAAAATGCGTCACGTGTAAATGAGTAATCACTCATATTATATCGCGAATACATGTAGATAAAATATTCACGCCCTCAGTGCATTTTGTGGGCTATTTCGTTCCATTTACAATTTCTGGTCGATCAAATTTTATCTCACGCCAACCTTTAATTACACGCAACGAGTCAAATTAATTACAACGAAACCGATAGGCTAGCACATCCAATATTTGTTGAATATTGATCTTATATATTTTTTTACATATATTGTGTGGCTTATTAAAATTTACATGGTAAAAAAATTTACCCTTAATTATTCTGCATTTTACAAAAATTGAAATTTATTTACACTTTCGTAAAGAATTCTAAATATTTTCAATATATTTTTTAACATTTTCATAAATAAAGTTACTAATGATACAATAATGCCTCAGAAAAGTGGTGTGTAATCGATATATTTTCCGACAAAACCACTGCCCTGCAGCCGAGACTTCTTCCTCTTTTCATGCGCAAAGCGTACGCGGCGTACCGCTTTTTACGAACATTTCATCGTTCTACCACATCACGAGAATTCAAGCTCTTGGCGTTTCCCTAGGAACGCCATACGCGGACGCCGTCTATTAAATTTTTCCACGTTTCGCTTCGTTCTCTTCTCCGGAGAATTCCGCGTCGCACCGCGGCGAACGCTTTACTCTCTCGGATCCCTCTGCGATAATTGAATTTCAGCGGCCGATTTAGCGAGAAAGTGTGTGGTCATCGTGCGAACGAGGGGGAAAATAATACTGCCGTTCGCGGGCCGCACTGCTAATTACCGGAACCGAGCACAATTATTAACGGGTCGTTCACGCGGCACTTATTACCACCGATATCGATTCGGCGAATTTTATTTGTCCCTTCGGCTTTCGCACATGACGTACATAGAATACGTACCCGATCGCAATACGAATGCCGGCTATAATATGCGACGTGCCGTCTATAACATACGTCCGGTGATGAGTAGCCCGTAAACGGCATAAATGCATGCATATCGGCATTATTTACCGTTTAATTATCTCATCCATGGCGGAAATTAAACCGTATTGGAACTTGAGATAGATCTAATATCACTCTCTTCGCAACTAACATATTGAAAATTATACAGAGATCAAGTTACCAATTAATTTATCTCCAATTAAAATATCAGCCTATTTATTTCGTAAAAAATTCAAGATTTGATCAAAAGAAATTAATTTGTTCAATATCCATTTCATTAAAAAAATTTGATATATGCTTGTTTCAGCAACGCATTATTTAGTTTCCTAAAAAGCGAAAAAAGCTGGTGTCAGGTGCGCCACAAACATAGGATAATTAAACAGGTGCGTGCTAATGCAAAACGTGATTTCCGGAGCGAGCTACGCGACGCGTTTACCATCTTAGGGGAGAATAAGCGAAGTTTCGTTACCGGTTTCTGCCGGAATAATGCCAGACTATCCCGCTTTACGACACTAATTAACAAACAGCTATAGCAACGTCGCAAGTGCATCTGATTAACTTACATGTAATGCGAATTGTCGTTACCTGTCTGATTATAATTCTTAATTATGGACTCGTGTTATAGGACCGTTCCATGCGAAAAATTTCTCGATCAATTTCATAGTTTAGATGCAGAAAACGTTCGCGAAGTCTTTGAAGCTTCCGAGAGGCTGCGAGCGAGCGAAGAATTGTTAATAAGTTCTAGTATCGTCGAAGAAAATCCTATTATCACTTTTTCTCGCTTTTCCTGACGGCCTTACTGACGTTTTTAGTTTCGCGAAAAAAGGAAATCACTCTCAAAGCTGCAACGTGTGTTCGTAATCTGGATTTATTAATTGTTATTGATTATCATTAGCTTTCTAACTTAATTTAATTATCACATCTATAATTAAACCAATCGTGTGCTGTTCACGTCGTAACTGTAATATAGACAAGAAATTATTTAATATAGCAAGACACAATTAAATATTAAATAAAGAAAAAGTTATAAAACTGCATATACGCTACTATAATAAAAGGTTAAAGCTCTCGCAACAACAAACAATTACAATATAGGCAAATGAGAGCCAAAACGCCGGTAGCAAGGCGAAAAATCTAACAATATTTAAAAAATTTATATAATCAAACGCTACTATAAATTTAATACGTATGACCGTTATTAAAATTGTAGGTCTCTCCAAACAAAAGATATTATCATCTATCAATTTAACGAGACAATTATCTCCCAAAAATCCGACAAGACCATTTCAATTGGCGGAATGAATTTCGCATGACAGTCAATCTATTCAATTTTCCTTTAATGCAATTATATCCCCATTACATTTCTTGCACCCACTATTTGTGAATGCAGAGCAGACACGCATGGTATGCGCTGCTATGCATTCCTCATTTTTTCGACGAACAAAATGTATTCTATTCTCTGTTTTATACCAGTCCACCCAGTGTTTTCGTAATGTGTTTTATCGTTGAACGTGCCAACGCAATACTTATGATCTGGCGAGAATATCATATACTGGCGCGTTTCGCACGCGAGCCAGCAGCAATCATCCCCGGCGCAAAAACGTCCGCACGCGAAATTTCGATCGCTGATTTCGATAAGAAAATGAATTTACGTTCAACGAGCATCATAATTCCATTCGCGAGTTTCTCGGAGCTTATAAAGAGAATAGACGATGAATCGCGGCAACGAATTTGCGAAATAAAAACGCGGTAAAGTTTCCAACAAACTCACACGATACGATACTTTTTAATGTATTATTTGATTAATGTATTTTGCAACTCAATCCGCAAGCGACCGGGCCTTTTTCGTATTAGGCAACAACTTCATGATTCTTCAACAATATCTAGAAAATGCGTTGGGGATTTGCATAAATGCCGCGCTTAAAGATGGATCTGTGTGTTCAAGCGAGAACATAAATCCGCTTACTATCAGCCAAATTCCCGACGAATTCCACGCTATTATCCTGCGCCAATTAAAATCTCCGCGTGGTCCGGCCAAAAAGCAAAATCGGCCGCGCGGTAACGATAGGACGAGACGCAAGAGCGACGAGATTTCGCGAGCTTAACGATCTGCGTAAATGCAAATTGCGGGACCGTGTACACATTCAGACCATAAATGCAAATTGTGCGGAAAGAACTGGACGTAAGATTACTGTATATACGTTTTCGCGGACGTTCAAGAAACCTGGCGCGCATTTAAATTATATACGCATCTATATCAAGTCGACGGCGTTTACAACGTTAAACGCGGTTATAAACGCATTGAAATGTGAATTTAAGTAATCTCTCTCTTGCGGGATTACAGTTGAATAAATGAGATAGTTTAAATCAAGAGAACACGTTGCATATACTCCGCAATTTGAAGCATGTCGAGTCTATTTGCGAAACACTATACTTATATGTGCACTGCACACTCGTATCCAAATGCGATTGTTTGATTTTCATCTCGTGTTTAAATTGAATGCGATTTTCATTTCAGATAAACAAAACTCATATTCGCACAGATTGTATTTAGCGCTAAATACGTAGCGATGTAACTAGTCTATCTCGTTAATAGAACCATCGTTGTTGGTTGAGCAGTATCTCCTATACGCAAATACATGTTACACAGGTGCATGTTCCATGACATGATTAATACCCTATAAAGATACAAGAGATATCCGACAAACAAATTCTGCTCTGTAGTTAGAAATTAATATAATAAAATTTATAATTAAAAATCAGATTGTATTTAACACTAAATAAAATCCATATTCACACAGATTGTATTTAACGCTAAAACGTAACGATGTAACTGATCTGTATCTCATTAACAGAAATATCATCATTGGTCGAGCAATATATCTCCTATGTTACAATTGCGTACTCCGTGATATGACTAATATTTTATAAACGCACAAGAAGTATTATATACTTTAATAAATTTTGGTTGAATTTATATAGTTAGTTAAAAATTAAAGTAATAAAATTCAAAGAATTTTTATCTAGAATTTTCATCAATAGATGCTAAGCAATTAATAAAGTTAAGTAAGTCAAGATTAAAATTAAAGGATTAAAGTAACTTATTTTTTATGTATAAATGTAAAAAAACAGGATTTAATACGCGTTTTAACCCAAATTTAGGAGTCATTGCGGCGAGCGATGCATCAGAGTGTGAACAGCGGCATACATTTTTCATCGGTCTCCCGATGCTTCCAAAAAGGTTATCTGGCACTCTTCCCACACGGTTACAAAGGCGGAAGATGCATATATAGGCGAACGAGAGGCATCGATTCATGGGGCTTAACGAAATTTCGTAAAATCGCCTTTGATGCGGTTTCACAGATCGCATAACCGCGACTAACGTGAATTAAAGTTATATATTTATAAATGTGCTTATCTATAAAATAGATCTCAAATAAGAAAATATTACGTTGCAAATATCGTTTAAATCATTATTTATCCTTGTATAAGCAAAGATTTAGCATAAATCTTAAATCTTTGTTATATAATTAAAATATTATTTATAATTTAAAGAAAAATAGTAAACTTATGATATCGATTTAATTTTACATTTAGTATTATATTTCACCATATCAATTATACACTCTCAATATAGACATCTAACAATCTTTTTCAATAAAAAAATGCAATAGTACAATATGTATATATCAGATATATATTTCATAAAATGCAGTGCATGTCGGGGCATATCGTTTTTAATCATTTACAGAACAATTTCAATACAAACGCTTTTATTCCCGATATTGGTGATATCGAGAATACTCATTCGCGTTGCGAGATACACAGAAGCGAAGCTTTTAACACGGATGGCAGCAATTTTGCGGCACTATATTTCTATCGTCTTATCGCGCGCCGTAATAAATTTTCGCGCGACGATTATGCGAAAAACGTCCAAAAATCGAACGATAAATTATCATTTTGCTGCCCTTGTTGGCAAACGCAATCCGATATGTTCCATTTATTTGGTCGTGCAATCTATCAGTAAATTACGATAAAATAATTCAGCATAAACGTGTGTTTGATCTGATGTATTTTTCAACAGTTAAACAAAAATCATTACAAGCGATAACTATAGCTATTTATTTAAAAGATATTTATAGATTTAACTATTTATTTATTATATATATATAGATAACATTTGTAGGAAAAAATTATTACTAATTGTTACTATTGAAAAATATCGCGGCGTTACATCTAACTCAATATCACGATTGTCTTGAATTCTACTAGTGAAAAGGCTGTTCGAGACCATGGCTTTCGGAACTCCTCGATATCTACGGTAAGGTAAATTAATGCGGGCTGGCTTCCTCGAGAAGAGTAAACTATACTAGCGTACGAATGGAGGCGACCCCTTTAGAGTTGAGGCGACCGGGCAATCAGGAAGTTAATTACGACAATGTTATGCAAAGGCGTCCGTCTTCTCTCGCGTTGTAATAACGCGGGTCGCAATCTATGGCGAGAAATTTTCCCTTTACCTGCGTTCGACTTATAACTAGTGCGACGGCACATTAAACGGGAAGTTTTGCCCCTTCTGCCTCCCTTTTCTCAGCTTCGAAATGCATAAATCCTCCAACTAATGTCATGCAATTTGTAATCCGCGGCAGCTTCCAGTACATAAAGTTCATATATTACACCTCTATGAATTACTCTACTTTCCGCGTGGCTCACGCCGCGCCGTCGCCCCGTTTTAGCAATCGTTAACCGCGATGAATTCCAATGTTTGTTATTTCAGCCACAATAACGACGCAACGAATAACGGTATTATTTCCTTCCATTTGCAATTTCTTAGGTGTATCACTGTTCTTTTGTAGCTTAACGATAATTGGCTTACACATCAGTAATGCGACACGTTAATATAAATTACATTTGTATACGATAATTATTTTCTTTTGTAAAGAGTCAAACCACAAATAATTAAAAAATAATTATTCGCGTTTGCGAGTTCTTTCACGTATTTTTATATATATTATTGTAACGTTATTTTAAATTTACTTTCTTGATTTTACCCAATATCATTTTTTACTAATGTCTTTTATTTTATATTATATTTTATATTTTAATAATCTCCATTTATTCAATAAATTCTGAAAATATAATCACATATATTGCTGCATTTTCTTTGAACGGCATTATCATCGAACGTCAATTGCTACACATTATTTCGATAAATTACGAACTAATGGCCGCGCGCGTTCTATTAAGAGCACTCTCTAAATACAGGAAATGCTTAGTGCATTGCTTCCACTTTCGCGAAATTGCGAAACGAGAAGATTTGCCGTTCGAAATGAGAACGTACTACGAGAACGAGGTGATGATTTCGAGTGTTAAGTCACTTCCACTTGTCATCGATCGATCCTCGAAGGATTAACGGTCATTCACACGATCCGTAGTCCGTGTCGATTCACATACGTCGACATTCAGTTCAGTGACCCATGACATCGTGTATTATGCATTCATAAACTTCCCCATCTCACCGTTTGCTACCTTTGTAAAAAAACTGTTCCGTTTAAAATGTTGAAATATTTGAAAGAAGAGTAGTTATATACACATATTCAAAAATTTATGAGAGAGAAAATTCGACGGATCTCAGTTACTGGCCATTAATATTTATACTTAATATAAAACTTTCTGCTGCCGATATTTTCGCTTGTTGAAAGCACGATTTGTGCTACATTAAAATTGTATTAATATAAAAACTGCATGAACTTCGAAAAAAAAAATCATAATTTTTCTTTCTTTTTAGAGCTTTTAGAGAATTAGAATGCAAATATACACGAGGAAACGTTTTATATCTAGTTCTTTACTAATCTATGTAATTTGTTAATGGAAATTATCCATAACTTAGTACAAGGAAATGACTACACAATTAAACACTGTGGAATAAATCAAGCTTAAAATACCTACATAAAATAAATTTTGGGTAGCTACCTATCTTGGCTGCAAGTAGAACTCGCTGTGGACTACCATCTCGGGGGAAATTTTTATAAGAAAAAATTCAACTTAGCTAAGAGCTGAACGTCCAAAATGGTCTTTAAAACCATTTTCAAATAAACGTAGATTTAAACGCAGATGTTAAATTATTTCTGAGACATTTAAGATAATATCGAGAAATGAATTAACAAGAATTACACTAAAATAGAAATTATCTTCCTTTGGAGCGAATATACACAAATCATATATTCTATCGTCGCTTAATACACGAAAGTATATATTGCTCGTAGTTGGTTACAAGTATCTTTTACGTCACGAAAATCTCGTGTAAAGGCGAATGAAGACGTGCGCACCCTACGGACGATACGACACTTCCGAAATAATAATCAAGTCGCACCGCAGTGCTTGCGCCTGCCATTCCATCTTCTCTTGGCATAGTTCGCTACTGCGGCGCAATCTGGTTAGCGCTCGACGACGAGGGAAAGTTACCCAAAGTTTGGTTCGCAAGGACCGTCATATTTTCCGGGTGTCACTCGTAACTCATTCCCTTCAGCCTTCCTTTAAGCGCACCGCATGAACCGGCTTGCAAAGACGAGCCGAGTTGGTGCATTATGTACGTTTCGTTAAAGCGACGAGCTCGCTCGTGCCGGAGACACGGCTATACGCGCGCGCAGAACAAGAAAGCAGTTCGCATTGAAGAGAGTCCTCGTCCGCCCAACTTCCCCTTTCTCCTCTTCTCATTGAAGAGCCGATGAAACTTATAAGAGATATTCTCGTCACACGCGATAACTAGTTCGACGGGACGGCGAATTCCAGCTGAAAACAGCTTCCCGAGCGTCGCCGAATCGTCAAATCAAAATCTTCGTCGGAACTTCAATCAGTAATTATAATTATATGCGTGAGAAGATGGATTGGAATGTTACAGTCGAATAATTTAATTAGTGAGAAAATACGAAGGAAACGAGTCAAAATCCGGATGTCACAAAAAAGGTTAGAGATGAAGCGAAATTACGTGAAAATACTTTCTAATTATAGTAAAATGGTCAAAGAACTTTCTCAAACTTGGCCCTTTTTGATCGGAAGATTTAAATGTTTCATTCATAATTGTAGTAATTTCGAGAATCTTTCCGAAATTTTTGAGTAAGTCAATTTCATGCGATATAGAATTAAATTATTAACTATAAAAACATAATAAATTTAAAAAATATATTAAATTATAATTTATTCACATAAAAGTAAAAGAAAATAAAAGAATTGATTTATGTTTAGTTATTATCACATACGTTAGAATCATCACAATTCATATCATAATTCATTCTCACCATTATTGTAATTAAATTTGCAACAAAAATAAAAGCATGAAAATGGTGAACTTTCTAGAGGCGAAAAGAATTTATCTGGCGAATCCTAGCGCCAATTGAACATGGGCGTTTTCATCATCCATCAATTTCTTATTTTATTTAGGTCGGAAAATTGATGTGCGCTCGTCCTTTATTTTCGGACTCGCAACGTTCACAAAAAGCTTCTTTCCAAGATCGATCATGCTCTATTATTTAAACTACGGTTACTATGAATAATATTTAAAAGAGCATATATGTAGTTTTACATCATCCTGATTAATGCAGATTTGTGGTAAACTGATCAATCACAAATCTAGAAACTAAAACTGTTTATCTTCAGCAATACTTTTACGTAAAACTGAATCTCAATTTAGAGAACGCATGTAAAATATATCAAAATATAATAAATATTTGTCAAAATATTTTCAATAATACTATTGTATATTGAATATTATTCTACATCAATATTAAATATTAATAATTTCCTATATTAATTGTATATTCAGAGATCAATATATAACCCCTTAAAATTGTTCTCTTGAAATTGCAGTACGGATGTGACGCCGGAAACGTGCGTGTCATAATTTTACGAGCTAAGCAATATAATGACGATAATTCTGATAATGTCATAGAGACGGATACGCATTAGTCCGGACTTGCATGCCATTATCTTGCTGCTATGTCTAGCAAACTGACATCATCAATGCAACACACGCAGTTCTCCCAAGATGCAATAGGATCTCCTTCATGCACAGATTATGCCCTAAGCGACAATAAACGAACCAATTAGGTTTGCGTTCCAAATGTACCAATAATACCAAAAATCTAATTCACGTTACGTATGCTATGGTAGTATAGATTTTCAACATTGTCAGTAACATTTTAGAACGCTTTCTTGATGAAATTCATACAGTTTGATAACCAACCAAAATTTTACTTTCGACATTATTATTGGAATTAGAAAATATCTCGATTGCTTTATGAACTTTATACTTATTTAATTAAAATAATCTTAAATAAATAATAAAATAATTTATAATTTATGAAATAAAAAATAAAATAATTTATAATTGCATTTTAGCACCTACTAAACTAGCTTTTAGCTAAGAAAATTCTTGAATTCTTAAAATAACAGTATGCTGCTATTTTAAGAAAACCTATAACACGAGGATTATAACAAGTAGAAAAGAACACGCATTGGTCCGCCATTGACAAGTACGCATTGTTCGTCAATTTCCAGAGTATTTTCGTGGTCATGCGATGTTTATGTCGGCACGGATGATATTAAACTCTCGGAAAATTCGAAGGTACTCGTATTTTTTCTGAGCTAGCTCGTTATAGTCTTTCTACAGAATAAACATTCACGTGCGCAAACATACGAGTACGAGTACATCGGAAACGTATTTGCGAAAGTGGCTGAAATTTGCAATCTCGTGCGCTTTGTAGGCACCGTGCTCTACCCCTACGCCCAATATTGTTTTTCATAACACGACGTGAAATGCGCGGCGATGACATCTGATCGTCGATCGAGAATCAATAAATGCCTATCTTATATCGGACACGAAAACATGCATTAACGCGCGGCACATCTGCGGTGCATAATTATAGGTCAATGTTTACAATCAATAAACGTTGCGTTCTACTGGCACGAAATTAGTCTTGAATGTTCGTTCTGCTGTGTACATAATCGCTAATAGTCATTAATTACCTACCTTGTCAGCAACGTATTATTGAATTATCGTTAATGAATCTGCAGTCGAGTGTTCGCTTTGCTTTTACACATTTGATAGACAGAAAAATTGCTCGACAAAGAAGTCACAGAATCTATTTCAACTATATACTTGTAAAGCAAATATACTGTGAAAAACATAATCGATAGTTATTCCCTTATCCTATACAGAATTGATATTCTACCTTATAAGATTACTAAACACTTCCCCGTCGCCAATTGTAAATTAAAACATCAATTATAGTTGGATATACAGATCACAGAATTTCATTCTAAAACAATTACTCCAGCCCAAGTCGGCGTGCACACATTCGATGTGCAGCAGAGTAGCATACAATCCGCTTATAACGCTGCAGTTGAAATTTCCTGCATCGAAACCGGCGAGCCATCAGCTCGACCATTATTTGTTCGAAGTCCTGTAGCGGCAGCAGGCGCATTTCGATTCTACCGGATTCCCGTCGCGACATTTACTGCGCGTATTTTCCTCGGCAGCAGCTGGCACAAGACCACTTTGTACAGCGCCTCGAATCATACGCGATGCCTCTACATACGCGAACGCGTGTTTCCGCGTCGTTTTCGATGCAAGAGTGCAGCATTAGTTTTAAGAAAACACCGAAAAGTTACTCGAAAAATTGCAAGTCTACTTCGCAAAGCAAAAATAAATGTCAAACTGTAGAAATTAATGGAATATTAAAAGGATTTTATAAACTCCGAAAAAGATGTATTAGCAGATTATATTTTACTCAACATCTTAATTGACTTATTTATTTACTTATTTTCGTATTAATATATAAAGCATAATTTTAAGCTGAGTTCTAAAATTAGAAACTAATTACGCGCTTCTTTTATTTTTTAAATATCTTGATATAATTATTGTGATTTTATTTTCTACATTATATTGCGTTAAGTTTTGTTATGGTTATTACGACAAAATGTGCAACGCGTTGATGTAATAACTGTTAGTATCTGATAATGTTCGACGCGATCTGGTTCTGACGGACGCCAACAGATGTAATGAGTTACAGCATAATCAAAGCCTTGGTACCGAAATGGTTAATGCACTGGATACAAGCGGCTCTTTGCAATGTATTGCTTGCGTGCGTGCTTGCGTACGTGCGTGCGTGTGTATATTCTGTTAAGTATATCCACCAAAAGAGCATTTTTAACAAACGTTTGCAAACATTTTTTGATCGTGCGTGCTTGACGTTTTCATAAAAAAATCTTCGTTTATAAACATTTGCGAACGTTCGCACACATTTTGCGCAGTTGGTGGATACCCACCTTAATGTTAGCCCCACAATCCCGCAACGGCTAGTAAACCTAAGGCTGCAATTTCACTATTCATCTGACGCTAGCGTCTAGTCAGTCACGTGACCTCTTTTTCGACGCTAGCGTCAAGAAAAGAAAGCTGGATTTGTTCAGCTTTAACTGCTTCAAGGCGCGTCAAGAGTTCGTTGTCGTCATCCGTGGGCGCGAAGGAATCGAGCGACATACATTGGAAAGGAAAAAATGTTTGACGAAGACAGGGAAGTAAGTAATATTGTTATTATAATAATTACACAGTTGTACTTTAATAATAATAATTAAACTTGCATGAAAGTATCTGTGGCTTCTCGACATAACCATGTTGTTTGAAATACAGGAGATGTCGATAACTTTTGGATGTGGCTACAGCCATCTATTGTATTAATAATATAATCTTGCGGTTCCATGAACGAATACTAGATGGCAGGTCGTTTCCGCCTAGTAACTATTGAAGGCGGACGCGCGAGTAACGCGACGCACAAAGTTCCGCTCACGCTAGCATCACGTGACAAGAGGGCGAGTGGAAGGGATGCGCAAGCACAAACGTGCAGAGAGACGATCCCGGCCATTCTCGACTATTCGGTCAAACGTGAAACAGTTCGAGTCACGTATCGGGTATTCGGCCACTAGAATCCTTTATTGAGAACATGTTCAAGTTCTGTTCAATAATTATCGCTTGTACCGTACTAATTATTCAAGGTATATTATTGCCCTTGTCGTTGCTCGTGTCGTTTTCAACGCTAATATCGTCTTTAACGCTTGTGTTGTATCAATCGTTCATGTTGTAATGTATTTCGGTGCCGTGAATTCTTACACGAGGCTGTAAAGATCAGTTATCATTCAAATTACGAATAACGTGTTCGAACATGTAAATGAAGAAAGAAGAACGACGTGTATTCTGGGCTCAGCCGAGCCTTTACTTGACGGAGGACATTCGAGCGATATATATTGGAAATAAAGAGCGGCCATCATTAACTTCGTTCCTTTCACGTGGCGAGACGAAATAGCCGCCATTATTCTGATTATTTGGCTCGCTTACAGCGAGTGTGTTTCCCACTCTCAGTGGTTAATTTTCCGCACAGATAAATGTCTGATTATCTATAAATAATTGGTGGATGCTGCAGATTCCACAATAAGGTAACATTTGAAAGTATAATATCAATAATTCGGTTCTTTCGTCAGATATGCCCCTGATGAAAGTGATACTTTACAATTGAGCACGTGTTAATTTGAATATTCGGTTACAAGACAATATTATTTTCTTATGATTCTCCTTAAGGAAGAATTCTCATGATTAATTCTGATTAATAAGAAAAGAAAACAAATTCTTATCTCGTGACGTCAATTCAGTGGAATTCTAATTAATAATTCTGATTGATGCGCATACAGGAATTAAAGTTATCCTGAAGTTATATTCCTTGTATTTCACATACATTAAAGACTTATATTTCAATTACTTTATAATATTCTAATAATTATATTGCGAATTATTCATTATATAGTATTACGTTCATGCGGTGGTGAACTAATGTGTCAATAAAAGATTGATGCATTATTTCCCAGATTATACAAATTGTATTTGAAGTGATATTCTTGTATTAATTGAATTATGTTTATGTTTCCGACGATCCTTTCTTTAGAAAAGAATAACTAATTCTGAACTTGACTACGTCAAGAGAGATTATAAGAAAATTTACTATGACTATTTTATTCTAATGAAGCTTTTATATGATAAAGAAGAGCCTTAGTAAAACTTCAAGGTCTATTAAAATACATATTTATAGAAAGGATTGTCTTATGATAACTATTTATTTGTTCTTTTATGCAATTATTGTATTCACATTGTATCTTATATTATCTCTGTACAATTTTGTTTACGAATACTGAGAAGGTTTTAGGGCAGTTTCCCTTCTCCTATGCAACAAATGTTGGTATTCTTTGGATAGTTCTGCCCACTTTTAACTTTTCTGGATTACATTTATGTTTCAAAGCCAAATGATAAAATTGATTGTTTTATGAATTCAGTAAATTAATTGTTCTATTTCTTATTTTGAATATCGTTTCTCCTTCTCCACCATCCTTAGATCACGCAACATACGAGGCGTGTACACATGTTAACGAAAATGAGTAAACAGCAACGGAAAATGCATCCTTATTTTTTACTGTTTTTCATGTAAGAAATATGTAATTGTCTCTGATGTGAAGTACTTTTATGTGAATCATAAAAATTAAATAATAATAATTATTTATAATGGTTTAATTTAAGCCACAGATATTTTTGTGAAGATGTTTAACTTAATCTAATCGTGTAAATTATGTAGAAAAATTAATTTATTAATTTAATTGTTCACATTACGCAACGTGCATATACACGTGCACATACATACATACATACACGTGCACATACACGTGCACATACACGTGCACATCACGTGCACATACATACACGTGCACATATACGTGCACACAACATGTATATTGTGATTTATATAATAAAAGTGTATAAAATAACATATATACGTTATTTTAATATTTTATAGGAATTAGATATGGTCCAGACTGTGGACTCTGTGAAATGATAATTTCCAGGAATGACATAGTCAATCATGCCTGTTTGAAAGGCTATACCAAATATTATGTTGATGATGCCACATTATATTTTTATCCAATGACAGGTATGTACAACACACAGTATAACTCTGATAATTATATTCCAGACGTAAGGTAGCATGACAAGAGTGAAAACACTAAACAAACATTTTATAAAATGCCTAAAAATTATACAAACTGTATATAATGCCTATGTATAATACTTTATTACAGATGACGAGCAAAATATCATTACGAAAAACATGGCTGGAAACAACGAGTTAACACTGAATCCCATTAATAAGGAAAATTTAGCTGGTAAAAAAAATACAGAGAATGTCTTGTTTGACCACGTTGCAATTTACCACAGCCACTCACAGCCCTCGGTGTCTAGAGTTTTTCCACTGAATCAGCTCTGTGAGTTTTGGCTGTGGTGAATCGCAACGTGGTCAATCGCGTCCCACCTAAAGCGGGACACACATTCTTTACACATACACATACACATTCTTTATACACATGTGCATAAAGAAATAAACCAATTAGTTTTCTTGTGCTTACGTATTATGCGTTATGCAAAAGTCTGTGTTCCCCGCTTAAGAATGCAAATACATTCGTTACATAATATGATGTAATAAATATATAATTATTTTTTGCAGAGAATCAACATTTAAAAAGGAACCTCCCAACAAGATCGAATATTCTACAAGGAAAAAAAAATTGAAAACATGTATGTCATTCGACGAAGAGGAACTTTTGATTCTGGAAGTGCAAAAACGGGAACCACTATGGAATTTCCAATCAGATGTCAGGCAAAGAAGTGCGAAAGCGACTAGAAAACTGTGGCAGGAAGTTTCCGATGCATTGGATGGTAAAAATAAGAATTTTTTTTAAGAAACTGTTGCTCTTTTCTTCCAGCAACATTATTTTTTTATAATGACATTTTTTCAAGGTATAATTAGTCCAGAAACGGCCAAAAGCAAATTTAAATCTTTGCACGATACCTACAGGAAAATTATTCAATCCGAACAAAAGGCGAGTGGATCTGCAAGGGCACGTACCACTCGATTGTGGCACCATTATAACAATATGGAATTTTTACGTGACTCGTGCTTGGTCAAAACGTAAGTTTGGTTTTTGTGTTTATTAAAAGGACACATATGTATTACATAAATTTTAATAACAAATTTTTTAAAGTAAACGTACATACAATACTAATATGCAATAATTGTATCAATATCGTTCTAAATGTTAGATAATTAAAGAATCATGAAATTAAAAACAGGGTTTACAGATGTTTTTTTATTATAGGTTACACATATGTTTATAATTATTTATAATTACATTTCAGCACAGCATCAAATATTTCCAAAAGTGCAGATACATTAGAAGAATCGGACCAGTCATTAGAAGTAACTGCAAATATTCGATCAGGTATATAACATTAATTACATTATATATAACATTATATACATTTTTCTTACATATAGATATATTATAATTATTATTCTTTATTATATTTCAGCAAAAAGATCAGGCAATCTCAACGAAAAAAGTGCCATTGAGAGAATTGCTAATGCTTTCTGCGATGCTTCCAACAATGATGACATTGTTTTACCGCCGCCACCTCAGCCTGACGACGTCGACTTGTTTTTAAATTTGCTGGGATCCCGAATTCGTCGTTTATCCGAAGCGCAAAAGCAAGAAGCATTTCAAAAACTTTTGCAACTATCGTATGATATGCTGAAAGAAAATATATAAAACACTGGACATAGGAATCATACGTTCCTTCACGACCCAGGCGCCGGCGAGATTAAATCGGTGATAATGCAGCAGCGGAGAAGCGTAGATGCACAAGCACAAGAATAAGAAAGAAGGGTTCGTCCTGGCGCGGTGTCCATGATCCTTTCTCTCCATCTTCGTGGCGCGGTGGAGGAAGGAGGACGAGTTATCATTAAGTGAAATGCCGTGTCCACTATCTCTTGGCTCTCACGCAATCCCCGGCACTGCTTCTTCGCGGTGCCAGGATTTGTTTTCTGCGAGTCCCCGGATATCGTAGCGGAGCGGCACGTCGGAACGGGATAATCCCCTTCGCCCCTGGATCACGAGAAATTCTCTGCGAGGGTTATTAATAAGGACGCGAAGTCCTCGGGTCTTATATATACTACTGCCAGGGGTTACGTGAGATAATATCGTGGAGAGTATCCTCTCAGCACCTTTCAACGCATCACGGCTCATTTTCATGTACTTACCATCCACGGTACTCCCCTCGCACCGTGCTTAATTTATTATGTGCTCGTGGCATTTGTTTCCGAAACTATCTTCGCATTTGCAAGCAAATTTCATGCTAATTATATTTTCTTCTTTCAATGTTTATTTATATATTCATATATTTCTCTCATTTAACGTATCGGTTTTTAGTTAGTTTTTAGTTAGTTTAGTTTGTTTTCATAGTGACATGATTTCAACGTGCATTATTCGGATATTGTGTGATTTATTTTGAAAAATTAATTTTATTTGATTGTTTTCTGGGATTGGCAAAAGCTTGGCATAGCTTTAATCCTTGTGAAATTTCGAAATAATTTTTGTTAACAAGGGCTTCCTGCCCCGTAGTAAGTTAAGTTTTAGATACGCAAAAAAATTATGGAATATTACTCGTTGTTTAATGTAAAGTGTATTTTACTTTCGTTTTTGTACCTGTACAAAATTTCAATTTAAGACTTAGTTTTTAAGATATCGAATGTCCGAATTTGATAAGTTGTTGGAAAAAGTATCGCGCACGATACTTTTCTTAAGAACGATTGTTTCGAAATTTCACAATTGCTGTATGTTTGCGTTAGTCCATTCCTTATCAGGCGGTTTATAATAAATGCGTTAAAATTACGCTATAAATACATAATAATGCTAATTATAACTACATTCGTCATGTAAAAAAATACTCTCGCAATATATAAAAATATTCGGCGATACAATGCTTCGGCTACCTTAAATATATTAAGTTATAATAAATAGAGAAAGACTGCTGTACAAAATACAAATGTAAAATAGTGCTCGGTTACTTAACATAGAAACATGCCTTTGATTCTATATAGTATATACAACCAGATTATACATCTTCTTTGTTTCAGTGAATTTGTTTTATGTGAAAAAAATAATTTTATACAAAAAAGCTAAAATACATGCTAAAATGCATATACGAACAATTCTACAACAAAATTATGATATCATTTATGCAAATATTATCCCGACAAAATGTAATTTCAAGTTATTCTTATTTACATTCCAACAAATCTTATCAATTAACAAAATTATTTCCTTAAAGATTTCTATTGGGCATCAACTAATTCTTGAATAGCAATCTTTACCCGTTTCCTTCTTTATTATAATATACGCGTACCACCTAGCGTACCACCGCACTGCCAAATCTATTGAAGAATATCAATTTATCAAAGAATATAAAATCTCATTAAACCAATATAAAATTTTTAGCGTACATGCTTGTAGTAATAAACCGACGTCATAATTTTAATATATTTGAAGAAATTTTACTCACTGTGAAGGATATCTATCGTTAGCGTTGGCTTATTTCTTAACAGTGCTCAAATTGCCAGGAAACTGCTCCTTCGCTATTAAAATAGTGGCAAAATTGATCTCGTATCATCATGGATTTACGTGAACCTAAGTTAGAACCACATTGACTTATATCCCGCAAAGCACCTTCATCAGTTACATCTGATCTTCAAGTGCCAGGTATGAAATCGTGTGAATTATCTGTATCAACTAGATTGGATGGTATATATTCATCATGGCCAATATCTGCAACTCGAAGCCAATTGTGTAAACAGATAATGGCTTGAACAATTTTCATACACGTGTCAACTGTAGTATCAATGGGACGCCTTAATATCCGCCATTGGCTACATAAAATTCCAAAGCAACTTTCAATCATTCTTCTTGCTCTACTCAGCCGATAGTTGTATATAATTCGTTCGTTACTTAAACCTCCTTTTCCAGGATACGGTCGAAGTAAATATTCTGTTAGTGGAAAAGCTTCGTCACCTACAAGCACGTATGGTAGAGATACTCCATCAGCTGTGATAGGTTGTGGTTCTGGTAAATTCATTTCCTTATTATGAAACTTTTGTCCCATTAGAGAAGATCGAAAAATGCCACCATCACTACGTCGACCATATGCTCCAATGTCCACAAAAGTAAATTTGTAATTTGCATCACATATTGCCAGAAGTACTATGCTGTGAGAATTCTTGTAATTGTAGTATGAAGAACCTGCATTATTAGGACACTGAAAGAACCATCGTAAATAATTATTATGTCATCAATTAAAAATGTTAAAAAGTAAGGTGTTTACTGATTTTACTTGTATTCGTATGTGCTTTCCGTTAATAGCACCTACGCAATGCGGAAAATTCCATTTCTCATCAAATTCTTCCGCTATGCGCGACCAATCTCCTTCATTCAAGGTACTTGGAAGGACTTCCTCATGAATGCAAGACCAAATAGCGTTACATGTATCGGTAATGATGTTACAAACTGTTGTTACTCCAATTAGATACTGATATGAAATTGATCTCATAGAATCACCAGCAGCTAAATATCTATAAAGTGTAATATGTTTAAAAGGCAAGTAATATTAAATAGATTAACACATTCAATGTGTTGTAATATATATAGTAATAGTACAAAGAATAAAAACAAACCTTAATGTCAAACACAGTCGTTCAGGAGCAGATATTGACTCACGAAAGTGTTCTGTCTACTCAACGAAGGCCCTACTATTTGTAGCAAATCTTCGAACTGTGTAGCAGTCATTCGAAAATAATTTTTAAACGTGCTGTCTTCCAAGATAATATTGGGAAATATTGCATGATAAAAACCATGCAATTTTCTATTTTCAAATAATGGTGCAACCCAATAACGTTTTTTGGTATATTTTCTTCTCTGTATTTTTTCCAACTCATTTATTATTGCCACACAAACCATTAAACGTTTTTTATTCTTTTCTCTTCTTATTATTTTAAAACACTTCCTTTGCCATTCGTAATATCTTTGATTGAATGACATTTTTTCAATGAGTATTAGTTAATAACCTAAACTCAACGGAACGCACCTTATTACTGCGCAATTCCAGTGCACTGTTTAACGCTCCTTTAGCCGTTTTGAACGCTAGCGTCATCCAGCGTCAAGCGTCAAGTGAAAACGCAGCCTAAGGGACCCGAATACGTCGGTTGCATATTAGATGTACCTCATCGCACGTGATAAACCGATGATATAAATTCTCTCTATGACGAGAGAAAAGCGCAATTAACGAAACACATAAAAAAAAAGAAGGGAACGAATTGGATGTATCACTATCGCATCATAATTCTCAATATTCGCGACGGGAACTGAACGAAATAGCCACACTCGCATTCCACATTTGAATACCGCGATGCATGCAACGCGTACGAACCATTTAAATGCTAAGCAGCAGACATGCACAGCTCGCGTTTAATTATTTTTCTTTTTGCGTTCCTGGTAATCCACTGTGTGGAAACATTGCGGAACGTTAAATGCGTTTTGTGCACGATGTCGTTAATTACTCCAGCATTTGCCTTCCGCCGTAATACTACGTGATAATCAACTACTACTAAATTCTGTAAAAAAAAAATCAAACTGAAAAACAAGAGAGGGCGAAATCAATCAATGAATCGAAATAATAGATTAGCTATTCCTGATGCTATATGCATATAACAAAATCCTGCAATTAATATTTCTTTCAAACGAAATTTTTTAAGTAATTATGTGTGAAATATTTTCTTATTTTTATTTCTATTCCCAAATTAATATAAATCGTAGGGATTCAAATAAAAATAAAAGATACTTAGTGTCCCTACCATATATTTGCATGTATGTTCGCGACGCGAGTACTCGACGTAACGAGCAACTTGCATAAATCGTCCAAGACATTTCAGACACCGTTACGAGAAATAAATCACAGAGGGGAAAAAAATCTTGGAAATTTACACGTATGCACATAATTTACAGGTGAAGTTAAAGCAACAGTGCTTAAAGCAAATTTCTACGCGCGAACACGGAGTTTCAAAACATAAATGCGAACATAATATCAAAATATGACACATCTCACACACACACATACATATATGCACACACGCACGCGTGGCTTTCGTTGCGAATGTGGGTTATAAAAATATCATCGTACACACGGAATTTTTGCCGTGAATAACACGACGTCGCGTAAACGACGAAATAATCGACGTGATAACGTGTAATCGTGTACAATGTTTTCACAAATATAAATATTAACCCTTACTTGCCACACTTCTGTAGACGTCACGTACTTGCCACATTGGGGTGGAATCTACCCCAGCGACCAAAATTCTTATAACAAATAAGCCATTCAATATTTTAACTTGCTAATTTTTTTAGAACTTCTTAAAAGCTTACTTTTAAAAGTTATGTAGGTTATATAGCCAAAAATTAAAATTATGCATGATACAAAAATTAAAATAGTAAAAGAAAAATGAAAAAATGGCTGTTTTTACAAAAAAATTCATTGCTTGAACTATTGACAGATGTCGCTATAGACCCGCTCCTCATAGGTTTCGGTACTTAAAATTAAGGAAATATGGTCGTGGGGTTGATTTGATCCCAGTGTGGCAAATAAGGGTTAACAAATCGCGGAGAAGCTAATGCATATCTACATAATCAAAACATTAATATTGTATATTCACTCACCGGTCGATGCGCTATGCCGTTGCCTTCCCGAATACCGCACGGCTGTAAAAAGAAAAAAAAATACATATACATTACAAACGTTGCATTTCAACAAAAGTAAAGAAAAAACGGGAGGTGGGCGTGAATCTGATATTTTATGACTCAAAACACACGCGTTTCGAAAGAATTTTTAACGAAAACACGTATATTCGTCTAAATGAGCAATTAGCATCTCGCATGAGTGGGTGAAGCAAAAAAGAGCTTACCCGCCAGCCGATGTGCCGCCATTATGCGCCACCTCGCCGATTGCTCTGCACCGTCACAGGCACACACCCGCACGACCGACCGAGATATCACACGGCTGATTACGATCCCCGCTTTACGCTAATCAACACGACACGACGCGACGCGACGCGACGATTGACGAACACGTTATTCCGCACGACACACACCCGACGTTTATTGTACGCGGATCACCCCGACGGACGCGACGCATCGACGAGCGAGCGACGCGAGACGCGTTTACATGTATCGCAATTCCCGCCAATTCGCGCGACGCCACCGACTGCCGACACTTGCCGAGACTTTGCGACCGCGACGGATTCAAAGTAGCCGTTTTCCACGCACGCGAGGACTCGAGAAATCCCCGATCGATCCGATGGTCGACGCCGGACGCGCGAATAACGCGAAAATAATGCACTCGTACAAGCGCGTCACCGACACTACAGACGCGAGTTGCTTCCATGGACGCCCGCGCCGCGCCGCGCACCGGCCCAACGCCAACGAAGTGACGAGCAACGACGCAACGCGACACGACAGCCGCGAATGTCGAGAGATTCATCGCGATCGCACTTGATTACAATTCTGCGACGATCGTCCGCCATCCGACGTACCACTATCGACACTTGCTTGTAACAGTAACGCCTGAGATACGCCGAAGTAAAACGCTCGACCTTGGGTGCGTTCAGAAATCCAACTCTGGGTAAAGAAGTTAACCCAACGCCGTTCGGAAAATAACTCGGGTAAGATAAAATGAACTTGCTAGTTGCGTTCGGAAATGCTGAGTAGGGTTATTTGAATACACCTCGGAGTCGTCTTTTTAACCTCTAAATTTTCAGGGGTAACAGAGTAACTCCCACTATTTTGGCGCCAATAACGAAGCGAAGAAAATGGATCAGACCGAGACCACTATAATTAATAATCTGATATCTGGGCGTCATGTCCCTTATTGCTTAGAAAATGGTGAATTCATCATTCAAGATGATATAATGTTAATAATTGATCGACACGGTAAGCACAGATACTTCTATTTTTCAATAGTTCTGAATATTGGGTTATGTTTTTCATTTTACTGTATTCAATAACTTTTTAGTATTTGGATAGAAAGTAACATATAATTTAGAATTTAATATAAGTATATTTTTGTAAGATTATTACACATATAATTATATCATATAGCACATTATATCTTGAATATATTTTATAACCTATATTATAATATTTTAATTTATTACAGATGGGTTAATCTATGCTTGTAAAACTACAGAAGAAAACCTCAAGTTACTTAATGTTGTATCTATATCTGCATCCGAATCCTCCACAACTTCTTCAATGCTTACGTCTAATTCAGAGCCACAAGTTGCAGATTCAAATCAGCTTACAAAAAGTTCAGGTACAGCTTCTTCAATGCTTACGTCTGATTCAGAGCCACAAGTTGCAGATTCAAATCAGCTTACAAAGAGTTCAGGCACAAAGTGGTCAAAAGATGCTGTACTTTATTTAATTACTCAATGGCAAAAAAATTCCTCAAAATTTGCAAGCACCACAATTAGGAATGAAGAGGTATGGAAGGATATAGCCAAAGAATTAGGAGCTGCAGGTTTTTCTGAATATACATGGAAACAAGTGCAAGATAAATGGAAAAATATTCGCAAAGGATATATGAAAGTTAAAGATAACATTGGAGATAAAAGTAGTGGTGCAGCAAAAATGACATGCAAATATTTTGATGAGCTTGACGAAGTTTTTAGAAAGAGTCCAAGCGTGGAACCAATAAGTACAGCATCCTCTCGTAACTTTACAAGTCTGCCAAGTGAAAACACTGATTTAGATTCTGATGAAGATTTATCTAAATATCAGCCTAAAAAAAAGAAAACAAAACTACAGAGAGATACTTTTACTTGGATGTCGACGATAAGAGATGATGCCAAGACAAGAGAAACAGCTAGAGAGGAACGTCATCAACAAACATTAAATGTCTTAAATAAAGCTGTCGAGTCTTATGAAACTTTAATGCAGAAGCTAATTGATAAATTATAAGTCTACTTTTGCTTTTAATTTATTGATTGCAATTGCTCGTGCATATGATTTTTCAAAGTTCCTTTTTTCATTAATTTCTAATTTTTACTATGCACGAGACATACATGTTTAATCTTTTTGTTTTTTCATTATAAAAATATTAATATATATTTACATATTTAATATTAAATATAGATATTAAAATATATTAAAATACTCTAGATATACATATAAATTACAGAAAGTTATATAATAGTTAATAATTATTTCGTTTGTTGCAATATTGGTTAGATTCTTCAGTTTATGTAAGATACCAGTGGCTGTATGTTTATATTTGTAACCAATAAGCTTTCTTTAAATTAGTATTAATAGTTACATATCCTATGTTTACGAACGTCTTAAATTCATGTTCAGACATTGAGATATGTTCCCACTTTATTTCAATACTTTATCTTAAGATAGTCATTGCTTTGTACTTTTATTTAAGTTTTTGCGGATTTGTGATTGCAATATTTATTTTAATGACGTGTAGAACAATTCTACGTATATCTAGTTATAATATTAAATATATATTTCAAATTATACCAAAAAGTTCTGTGATTTCAGTTATATATTGTAAGCGTAAATTTCTAGGTTTTTATCTAGAAAGGTATTTAATGTTTATAAAAATGAAAAATAAACGACTTTGTATTTTCTGTATTTTTTTATTGTTTTATTGATATTGATATAATATATACATAAATAATACAATTTAATATACATTACATATACAAATATTTTATACAATTTGTATTAAATTAGTATATATATTGTGCGCGCGGGCGCGCGCGCTCGCGTGTGTGTGTGTGTGTGTGTGTGTGCGAGAGAGAGAGAGAGAGAGAGAGAGAGAGAGAGAGAGTGCGTATATGTGTAATTTACTAACGATGTCTTTCAGTAACTCGGAGACAAATATTATTTCGCTTCATTTCACCATTAACAAACTCGTGTCTATCAATTTGCTCTGGATTATTAATATCATCATCATTATTCTCCTCATCATATGGTTCCCTTCCTTCTTCTATAAATTCCATTATGTCATCATCAATTCCTTCTAAGCAAATGTTGTGGAGAACACAAGCTGCCATAATAAAAAAAGGTATTAAATCTAGACGAGACATGTCAAGGAATTTTAGTCTCCTAAATCTGCCTTTTAAAAGTGCAAACGCTCTCTCTATAACTTGCCGTTTTTGTGATATTACTCAATTAAATATATTCTGATTCTGAAATAAACAATGATT
Source organism: Temnothorax longispinosus (assembly GCF_030848805.1). Lineage (NCBI taxonomy): Eukaryota > Metazoa > Arthropoda > Insecta > Hymenoptera > Formicidae > Temnothorax > Temnothorax longispinosus. The sequence continues at coordinate 8,450,678 of NC_092361.1, forward strand.
CATGTTACTACAAAGAACAAAAATAATTATTTTTAATATTTCTAACATAATGTCAGAAATTTCCAGAGAGATCTTATTCTGTGCACTCATTGACTTTAAACATATTTAAAACTTTTGACTCTTTGAACTTACTCGTGTGAGACGTCCATTATTTCGAAATGGAGGAATACACCATGTTAAAACAGGATACGCTTTATCACCAATGATAAATTCGTCATCAGGAAAGAAAGCAGGGAGATTTCTGTTAACATCTCTGTATATGTCCGAGTTACGGAAAATTCGATAGTCTCCTACTGAGCCTGGATAACCAGTAAAACAATCAATAAAATGTAAATCTGCATCACAGATTGCCTGCAGAACCACAGCATATTGTAATTTTCTAGATTTGTAATGAATAGCAGTTTCCTACAAAGAAAAGTAGACTTATTAGATGCAGTACAGTTTCTTTATCAAATAAAAGAAGATTTGAAGCATTGAGAGAGAAGCAATTGTGAGAGAGGGGGAGAGAGAGAGAGAGAGAGAGAGAGAGAGATACCTCAAGTTCTGGTTTCTTTATAAATATGTAACAACCATCTATTGCTCCTATTATGCCAGCTATAGGAATTTCCCCAAGACATCTGAATTTCTCTTTGGAAGCTATTAATTTTTCACCTGTAGGCCATTTAATAATTTCACTTGCAATGCTGTTCAATGCTTGTACAACACGGCGCACAGAGTCATTCATAGAAGATTTGGCTAAATTAAACTTCTCACTCACAGATCTGCAAAAAGTTTGTAATTATTATAATATTTTGTGTTTTAATTATATATATATATATATATATATATATATATATTTAATTAATTAAAAAATCTTGTATATACCTGAATGAATCTGGTGTAGCCAGAAGCCAAATTGTTGATAAAAGTTGTACGCGTACAGATATCATTGGACGTCCACGAGTTTCATTGGTTAATAATTGTCCTAGTCGATTTTCCAATATTTCGAAAACTTCAGGAAGCATCCGAAAATGATGCCGAAATTGTCGAGAAGTGTAACGAGAAATTACGTTTTCAACATAACCTTCTATACGCACAGGTTTTTGCTGTTTTCCTCGGATTCGTCGCATACTTTCAATTAAAAATTCTTCCTCAAAATTATCATCACCTTCACTTTCGTTTTCTATTTCATTTATAGTTCTCATCAATATTTCAAATAGCTTTTGACTAGCTATTGCTGCAGAAATCAGTATACGGTTTTGTCGGACCCTCTGCGTCGCCATTTTTATTACTTCACTCAATACGGTTGGAAAGTCGTTCAACTCGATACTACCCCAGATGAGTTATTGGTGTTACCCCCAATAACCTTACTCTACCCAACGAGTTGAATTTCTGAACGCACCCCTTGAGAACGCACACGAGCGGCACAAAGCACAAAGTGTGACTCCCGGCAGCCCCCGCGACCCGCGAGTCCCGCGACTGCCGCGAGGTGAGCGCTAATACGTAAGACGACCGCGCGAATAAAAAAAAAACAAACAAGATGGCGCGCGCCACTACCCTTCTAGTCTATTCTGTTCGCTCACCGGTGACGAGTCCAAATATCGAACGATTTTTAATTGTAATATAATGAGAAATAATATAAAATACTACATCGTCGAATAAATACCTTTTTGGTTTTATTCGGTTACGCGTTTATCTTCAATATATCAAATGTCGAATGCATAGAGTGATCCTTCGAAATATTCTCTTATCAATTTATTGTGGAATATATCTTTTATTAACAAAAATGTCACGATTCTACGGTTTCTCGATCTTGAACATTATTAAATCACAGATTTTGAGAGTAGCAAAATTTTTCACTTTTCGTTAAAATGCGACCGTATAGTCAAAGGAGTATTTAAATTCGAAATTCCTTTACTTCTCTGTTAAATCTTAACGGTGGAAATAAGGCGAACGGAGAATGGTTTTAGTGGTTTTCTTCATGGCCTGCCTAGTAGCACACTCCTAGCACACAGAGGCGACCTACAGGTCGAACATTCGAACGTGCTTACACTTTAACATTTACGCCCTCCCGAAACTTACGCAACGTCAGCTCATAGATACATCCCGAACTTGCACGTTATAAACCTTTGAGGCCCTCGTGGAATTTCCCACGAGAGCCTTCATTTCGTAGCGAACAATGTTGCTAATCGACGATCTCATGAACTGATTCCCGCAGAATAATTTTATAGTCGAGACAAGAGCCGCGTATATAATAGAGGCGCAAGTAAAATTATATATACTAGATATTTCATGAATAAATTTAAATTTTCGAAATCTAATTGAAACAAATATGTCACTGAAAAGATACGTATATCATGTGCAGATTTATGAAAATCTGCCAATTGCATGTACGCATTAAAGGAAAAATTCTAAAATCGCAGATATCAATATACTTTATAAAATATCTGGAAAACATGAGTTTTTTGAGATATTTTTCATGGCAAATATAGGCGAGAAATATTGACGTGCACTGTGTACCAATACAGATTGGATTTCCTGTGGAAGTTGCAAGCGACCGAGGAGAAAGAGGAAATGGAACACTTGAAGGCCTACAACCAGAAACTGCTCGGGAATATACTTCCGGAACACGTGGCCGCCCATTTTCTCTCTACTGTTAATTCAGATGTAAGTTCTATCTAACGAAAAAATTCGAAGAAAATCTTTTAAAAATTTTTTACAATTTTTTAAGCGCATTAAGCATAAAACACAATAAATAATATTGTTACATATTACATCTCTGTGTCAAATAAAACAGTTTGAACATTTCATTGACCTATACGCGACCTATACCTGTACTAATTACCGATCGATTCTTTTGTACCCTGACGCGCGCTGACAAGTGCTCGACATACAATAGACATAAAGACAAAGATTAGGATATTCATAATATATTTTGACATTTCCTAACGAGATTGTGTTATTACAGATTAAACAGAAATTTACAACTGGAAAACGGATGTATATAGAATAAAGTCTTATTGTATATTTTAAAGTTCACTTCAATAAAGTTAATTGAGTTTCATCTTTCTTCCAAGCTTCGTGTCAACATTTTCATAAAAACAGCATTTGTCTCTTCGCTTTTCCATTCTTCCTCTAATTAAATCGCAAATATATTAATCATTAATCCTAAACAATTTCATATGATAATCCTCAACTGCCGCATAAAGATTACTTAGATATTGCATATTTAATATCGCATATTTATGAATCAATTAAGGATTACCCTTAAAGTTTCGAAATTTCACCCCAGCTGTACACATAAATTAGGACCACCTGACAACCGACGTGTTTAATCATTCAATCTCCAGATTCCAGACTGAATTTCAACAGTATATACCTATTTGCCTAATTAGTTTTGTCCTGTCTAGAAGCGATTCTAAATTTGATATATCAAGTTAGACCATATCAACCAAATATATATAGATTTCAATGCTAGTCGTTAAAAATTCAGTTTTGACTTATTTCTATACAAAAGCTAAAATAATTAAAATAAACTTTTAGAAGAAGAAATTTTTTACACTAAAAGTTCAAAATTAAAATAATCAAAACAATTGTTTGAAAATTATGACTATTTAACAGTGACAAAACTAATAAGATTTCCTCCAAAAATATCCGAATCTAGTCTGTAAAAGACTGTCTAAACAGGAACATGTCCAAGACAATGATGTCGATTTGTTTCGCAGGAATTATACCACGAACAATGCGACTTTGTGTGCATTATGTTCGTCTCGATACCGAATTTTTCCGAGTTCTACATAGAGCTCGAAACGAATAACGAGGGCGTGGAATGCCTCAAGCTTCTTAACGAAATCATCGCTGACTTCGACGAGTTACTCACCGAGGAGCAATTTAAGTACATCGAGACGATCAAGAGCAAAGGCGCTACGTATATGGCTGCTTCGGGTATGTCTCTCGCCAAGTCTTAGCGATATCGTTATTCAACGAGTCTTTCGTCCGTTTGCCCCCATTTTCGTGCCATGAGCTTTTATACCGCTTTAGAAGAGAAGAGGCATTGCGTGTGCAATTAATCAATGAATCGATTGAATTTAATCGAATTAAATTTGATTCTTTTTAACCGATTTGGCAACCCGTAAATTCGCAAAAGCATGATAAAATATATATTATTTTCATTACATATCTTGATAACTAACTTTTAACTTATCTATTTATATATATTAATTAACTTATTATCACCACCGAATGTATTTTCGCATTAAATTCACGTCAAAAATTCCCTGTTTTAATTCTTGCAACCGAGTTTCTCTAGTACCATAAAGGCAGATTTAATTTTCCACGGCCACTTGATTTTTCGCGCAATTTCCTAACAATTTCGTAACAACACGGACTCGTTACTCTAATTAAAACACTACGATCGGGACACCACTACCGCGCAAAGTTCACTCTTGTCTTTCTCTGTTGCTTTAGGCCTAACGAAAAACACCTGCGACATGCGAGATTTCAAGCACGTAGTCGCTATGGCGGATTACGACCTAAGAATCCGCGAGCAGCTAACCTATGTCAATGTACACAGCTTTAATAACTTCCGCATGCGTGTGGACATCAACATCGGACCGGTAATATTGAAGAACATGAAACGAGCAATTTTCGCGCGCTCAACCATTGCATCCTTTGTAAATAAATCATAAATTAAACTCTCTCAGCGACGAAACGTATAGGAGAATCCAAAAATATACTGAAAACTTGTGACAATAATAAATCGACAAAATTATATTTTTTATCAATTTTAATTAATTCAGAAAATAAAGATTATATTTTATTTGGTAAAATCAACTTGATAAAATTTGATGTCAATTTCTCACAAATTTTAGTACATATTATTTATTATTAGTATATTCTAAAAAGCGCCTGTATTTTTTTTTCCGAAGAGATGACTTAACTTTAATGTTCCTGCATTAAACGCGCAATTCTTCCGCAACGTTCTCTCTCGTAGCGCATCAAATTCTCATTAAATCGTCTGCATAGCACTTGAACCCAGCTGCGAGAAAAAAAATTTCGGTAAAGCTGTCGAGGATTATCAAAGAAGAAAAGACTCAATACGCGACATGGATTGCGCAGGTGGTCGCCGGCGTGATCGGTGCAAGGAAACCGCAGTACGACATCTGGGGCAACGCTGTGAACGTGGCCTCCAGGATGGATTCTACGGGCGTGTTAGACGGGATTCAAGTCACCCAAGAGGTTCGCGATATTCTGATCACTAAAGGATATTCGCTTACGTGCCGCGGAACGATTCAAGTCAAGAGGAAGGGCAGTATGATAACTCACCTCCTGGACGGACCAAGGGACAACACCAACCCGATGGATGTCATCAAGGCGAATTCCAATAACAATACCGACGCCACAGAGAAAACGGTTGTCAACAATAGCAGCGGGGCTATCTAATTGATATTACTTATGCATTAAATCAATAGTGATATTAAAATGTTTTCCTAAAATCTACTTCTTCATTTTTAAAACAAAATTTATCATAAATCTTGACAGGCGATAAACAAATAACTCTATAATTTATAATATGACTTTATAATTTTTCTTGTGTTCAAATATCTTAATCAAATATTGACAACTAAATTATTTAGTTGAAATAAAAATAATAAATGCTGAAGAATGGCTCAAAGGAAGAGCCGAAACGTTTGTTACATTTGAATACACGTCTTAAGTTTTATTGCGCACCACGTCCCGCGCCTGACTTGCATTTGTCGTTTAAATCGTTGACATTTTCACGAGTCTATTTATATTATAAAAATAATGAAATAGCATAAAAATATCGCTAACGTTCAAAAGAAGAAAATTATCTCGTACTTAAACTTCAAAAATATTCATTCTTATTCTGATCGATTTGTTGAATACGTATGATGCATATTTGACGCAATTTACATTATGGCATCGCACAATCAACCGCATAATCTCGCGATAAATTTGAATTCGTGAAAGGAGAAGAAATGCAAAGGGGATTATTATCTTGGGTGGAGGAACAACCTGTAATACACGCGATCGCGAATATCTAACCAAAATATTCCGTAAATTGCTGCCGGAATAGGCGAATGTTAAACTTCACCGCGAGCCTCTTGCAACTTTTTTAATCGTACTTTCATCTTCTCCCTAATATACGTTAATTGATAGTTGAAAAATATCTTCATTTACTCCCCTCTTCTAAATTATCCATTTAATACATGCTATGTAATTTCATGTTATTAAAAAGTTGTAAAAGTGCTGACACTTTTAAACATTTTATTTTAATCAGTACTATTTTACAGCAAAGTATTTTAATTCATTAAAAAATAAGTTAAACTATTTTATTGGATTTTTCTGAATTTTTATTATCTTAAGTTTCAGCTTTGATATAATATATCGATTTGTTAAAATGTATAGCGTTTGTATAATTTGCGATACTATCTGTACACACCTTCCAGAATACATTCTTATTTCTTATTTCGATATCTCTTTCAATAAATATTATAAAAACAAATTCTTAAAGGAGTAACTTACTACTGTCTACCGATATGCTTTTTTCCAGATCCTTCGTGCACATTTTGATTCATTATTTGATATTTACGTAATCCGTTAAAAATTTTTTGTCCCTGTGATTGCGCGTTTAGTCTTGTTAACATAAGGCTACCAATACATCAAGCTGCGATAATTCACACCACGGAATTGAAGTGCTTCCATAGCTAGGCGGTTGTTATGTAACACTTTCAACCATGTTGTCGCATCTGACAAATACGCACTGGCGAGGACATGCACGTGCATAATCAGTTGCACAACGGACATTTATTGCGCGAAAGCAGACCTCATTGTCATGAAAAATTTCCATTTTGTGCATGCGAAATGCTTCATATATGAGTAGCGAGCAAAAATTTTGTCTACCTAATGACAATGCATACAGATTATTTATTAAATTAATTAATTAAATTAATAAAACGCATTTTAAATAAATTAGTAAAGAAAACGACAAAACGATAATTATAAAATCGACAGCTGAAAAATTAATTACAGGTATAGCATCGCAAAGTAAACAAACACAATGTATTTTATCGATATACTATCAAAACTGACAAAATTTAAGAAAGTCAATAAAATATATATTTTTATTACTTATTTATTACTAAACTGAATTTACTTTGTTATAAAAAATATAACGCAATCATGATTTTTCTACATTTATCTAGGTAATTTGTAAAATATTAATATAAATTTATAAGTGATATCACTCAGTCACGACGGGATTGTAATAAGTAATCAATTCTTGAAGAGTTAATTCTTCAAGAATTATAATTCACACAATTCAATCTTCTCTTATAAACGTAATCAAAGATTCAATTAATGTACAGTGTACCATAGAAAATTGAAACTTCCGCCAAACATTAATTTTAGGTTGCATACAAATATTTGAAGAAATTAAAAAGCTTTCGTAAAAAAATGGAAATCGTGCATGTATCCTTCCCAGACAAACTCGCATGTATTATAATTATTTTATTTTGTGTAAAAGTTTTACAAAGTAATTGCTGGATCGTTTCGATCGATTATTAATGAATTGATAATGTTGACAGGTGGAAATGCTCGAGCAAGAATTTGCGATGGACGACACGTCATATCGACGATAGAAAATATCAATTATTAATTTTCGCGCTATTTAAGACTTCTTCCATGTACTCAAGTCTAAAAACGGCAATATAATGTCCAGGGCACGTGTGCGCAAATTGGAGTCGTCGAGTGCCGTCCGTAAATCGACCGGGATGAACGGGATAATTGCGTCACTATAGTTTTAAGTCTCAAGACAAACGAAGCATAAACGACATTCACAGGAATAATCCTGGCATTTCGTTGCAGATTTCATGTGAATTGCGTTTCTGGTTTGATCACGTATCGACTTTAATAAATTTAAGGAACTTTTTACGAGATTTATTGTTAGTTCATAGCAAATATAATTTAAAAAATGCTGGATTGGACGATATTTACTTTAAATAGTTTAGAAAAACATAAAAAACATTAATTAACCCTCGAAAGTCACACTGGGCTCTCACGAACTCCAACGAAATTTTGGAACTACGTTTGAAACTATCATTTATATTTTTTAACGAGTATTTTTTGGTAATAATTTTTTTGATAAATTCTGAGATTACCATCATAATTCTAAGAACATTACAATACGTTGATTTTTTCAAAACTTATAAGCGAGAAATAGCTGATCCTACAGACCCCAGTGTGACTTACAAAAAATAAGTGTGGCCTGCGAGGATTAACAATGTTGGTTAACACAGCAAGAAAAACGTAATGGCATTTTAATATCGCAATTATTTTTTATAACTCATATAAATGTAATCAGTTATAAAAGAATATTCTTACGGATATATTTGAATCGGTTTACGCCATTTCGCGGAGAATTTAAACCTGTCGATTACCAGAAGTTTAGCAACTGCAATTGTCAGCTAAATTCGAATTAAATGTGCAGCGAAATGACGGATATCAGCCGGAAATATGAGGCGAGCGACAACTTGTCCTCCTGTGCATTCGTCGTACTTAAGCTGTTCTTGAACAATGCCTACAATGTATGTGATTGTGTGTTAAGTCTTTAGTTCTCTTGAATGCTAATCTAAAATCAATTAACGATGAGTTCCGCGATAATTACATTTACGGTAATCGATGTCTGAACAAACACATTGATCAGAAACACGGCGGTACTGTAGAAAATTTCTTTCGAGGATGAGCATACATGCTGATTAAGTGAAGTATTATATGTAGCAACAAGTCAATTTATACATAAGCTTAAATGTACGCACAATTATTTCATAAAGCAAGATAACTAAAATTCCTCATAATTTTACATTCAATCTTGTTTTCAAATTCTTTCACATGTCGTTATATTAGTTTTCAAATATTTAATTTTTTGCAAAGTTTATTTAAACAATAAGATTAGAAAGTTTTAATTTTATATTACGCTAATATAATATCTGAAATTACATTTTTTTCTATAATATTTCAAATAGGTAAATACTTTTCATAATATAATAATATGCTTTGACAGAATTAACTTTTGAAATAGAAAGGACACAAAGTATTCATTTTCATGACAATAAGAACGCCAACATCCTCGAAGAAATAAATACATTTAGCATCAAATGTGCAATATTTAATTTAAAAAACTCGGGCCAATAATGTGTCAAGTCATCCGCAGCAATTAAAAATATCATCACAAATAATTTTATAATTTCATAAAATATCATTTGTAAAAAAAATTCATTTTTTCGTTTGTATGTTGTTAATTCGAAATTTTTTTTACTTTGGCATATAATTTGTAGAGAAATAGCTTAATTATTTTTAATAATTTCTAGATTAATTGCGATGCTTATAATCTTTCTCACGATGTGTCCAACGAGTTGGACGTATTCTAGTCAATATAAAGAGAGAAGACTCTCATGAATAGATATATAATCAGAAGCAAATTGAAAAAGGTTAACTTGATACAACAAAACCGTGTCTATGAAGTTGGCATATCATTTTCCAGCAGATCAAAAATAAAAGGCAGTTCTTGTCGCATGCAGTCGAGTTCTATAGTTCCTGATACTTTTTAGTAATAGTTCTGGTGATTTTACCCAAAAAACAGTCGATCAAAAAAATGATGCTAACTTCCCGTAGCAGATCATTTTCTAGCAAATCAAAAATAAAAAAGAGTTCTTGTCGCATGCAGTCGAGTTCTATAGTTCTTGATACTTTTTAATAATAGTTCTGTTCATTTTGCCAAAAAAGTCCATTGAAAAAATTATCTGCTAATTTTCCGAAATCTCGAAGTTCCGGTTTATTTAAAATATTTTTCGAATAATTCTGAGCATGCTGAAGCATTTTCTAAAAAGTTCCCGACATCAGCAATGCTGTACGATTGTTTAAAAAATTATTACCGCTCGAAAACAGAGTATTTAGAGAGAATAAAGTGATATGCTGTACGAAATGTCGCAATTCCGGTTTATCTAAAATATTTCTCGAATAGTTCTGAACATACTAAAGCATTTTCTAAAAAGTTCCCGACCCTGGCAATGATTGTTTTCAAGCGGTAATAATTTTTTAAACAATCGTACAGCATTGCTGATGTCGGGAACTTTTTAGAAAATGTTTCAGCATGCTCAGAACTATTCGAAAAATATTTTAAATAAACCGGAACTCCGAGATTTCGAAAAATTAGCAGATAATTTTTTCAATGGACTTTTTTTGGCAAAATCAACAGAACTATTATTAAAAAGTATCAAGAACTATAGAACTCGACTGCATGCGACAAGAACTCTTTTTTATTTTTGATTTGCTAGAAAATGATCTGTTACGGGAAGTTAGCAGATCATTTTTTTGATCGACTGTTTTTTTGGGTAAAATCACCAGAACTATTACTAAAAAGTATCAGGAACTATAAAACTCGACTGCATGCGACAAGAACTGCCTTTTATTTTTGATCTGCTGGAAAATGATATGCCAACTTCACAGACATAACAAAACCGTGGACGAACAAACTTCATATGTATAGACAGTTTGCTTTAATAAGAAAGGGACCACGGCGAGTTAATAATTATATTCTAGACTCAACAGTTGAATTGTAGCCGCTTCTAAGGATGTGATGTAACAGTTGTTTTTATTTTGTACTCTCGTCTACTGTTCATAATTATAACAGTCGATATTTTAAGTAAAAAAGACATTTCTCAATCATTTCCCTCTATAATTAATTAAAAATATATTTTTAAATAAAAAGAGAATTCTTGGTCACTAAAAATTGTTTATATTTTATATTTTAATAAACGAGAGAAAATTTACCTTTTATTTTAATATTAAATAATTTTAAAAATTATATTTCTGTAATGCAGTTAAATTTTTATTAAAACACGGAAGATAAAAAAAAATTGTAGATATAAAAAATTATAAGTCATAATTACTCATTCGAATTAAGAAAATGATAAAAATACAAAGATTAATTTTAAAAATATTGAAGAATAAGTAATAAAAAAATTAATTCGATTACTATTTTATTTCATCCATGACTGCGGAATGTATTGGAAACTGTACTGCTAACTACTTTTTAGTAATCCAACTTGCAAATTTGCTGCAATCTCGTTCGTTATAATAATTTTTGAAATTGTAGATAATCTCATATATAAAGATCTCTTTCTATTAATACGAGGTTTGAATAGTGCCCATTCTTTTTGCAACCGCAGCTGCAATTCTACTTTGATTTCAGAATTTTGAAGGACCTCTAGCGTGAAGGTAAATTCATATAATTAAAAGAGTAAACTTTGGGCGGATGTAGGAGAGAACTGTAAACGTCGGACGAATGATTTTCTACACTAGCCAACTTTCCGGCAGAAAGTTAATGAAATTGCATAATGTTACCGTAGCGTCGACTAACCGACGAGTAATATTTTTTTTTCTCATCGATCCTAGCAACCTATAAAAGAACTTTCAAATAAGATATTCCATTTAATTCGATTATTACTTTATAAAAAAATCTACGAAAAATACCGAAAAGCGGCGATTAATTGCCTTACCGGTCAATTTAGTTAATTAAAATATTAGTTTAGTTGTACATAAAAATATCGTGATGCAATATTATAAAATAAAAAACGTGATATTAAATGCAAAAATAAAAGCTTTAATATAACGCAATTAATTATAAAAGAAACGAAAATGCAGGAAACAAACCATTTTCTCTTTTCTCCAAAAGAGAGTAAAGAGAAATCAACGCGAATTTGACCGACAAACGCGACAAAGCAACTGGTGCAGCTACAAACATCAAGAGAGATGAAAAGAAATACTTTATGGAATCTCAACGGAATAAATGGAATTTTCAACATTTCAATGCTTCAGCTATTCAGAAAATGATATCCACGTTTATTCGCAATAGGAACGCAATAATTCTTCCTTATTCGTGACGTCAATAACCGGATTCACCAAAATGGTATCGAAATGATCAAGTTATCGCGCGCTACGATCTCTGACTCTGAGTGCGTTTGTGTAGAAACTATCGATCGTCCGAATGTTACGCGCGAGTAGTTCGACAAAGACGCGTCGACATCTCGCGATATTCAATGTCTTATAGATTAGATACATTTGCAAGTATGTAAATATGTATGTATGTATATGGGGCGCTTGTGTGCATATGTACAAACTTGGCCAAAATGTATACATAGATGTTAATTGCGTTGATGTGCATCTACCGGCGCGACGCGAGCTCTCGATCCTCTCGATACAGAATATACATATCGACCTTCTTTGCGCTTAGACAATCCTTCCCGAACGATAAGTAAAAAAAAGAGCTATATTTGTTATAGAAAAAATAGTAGAGCACGATAAAAGATATTTTTGATAAATCTAATCAATTAACTTGACCGAATGATTAAATAGATGTTGTGTTTGACGAGCACATTATTTGATTCGTATAAGGTACAAGTTGAATCTATGCTTTCATGAAAATTTCAATAGCGCTGGCAGGTCCAGCTAATATTAAATGTTGGTCAACAAAGCTAGTCAATTGTTAAAGCAAAAAATGTCGATCGAACCATGTTAATTAATAAGCATCAGATCATTTATGCTAAAATCGACAACTTTTTTTTGCTTCGAAGAGATTTTTCTTTTATCCGAAAACATATTTGATAATTATTAATTATTAACAAAGTAAAGCATACGTTAGATAAATTTATAACAAACTTAAAGAATCGTTGTATTATAATAATAACACGGGATTTATTTAAATAAGTAGATATCTCTACTTTGATTAAAACAAAATTAGAATAATGCAAAATATTAATATATTAAAATTTTCAAATATTTCTCATAAATTATTTCATTTAATCGTTATGATATCGATCAATAGTATATTTTTATGTTAAACTACTTCACAATAAATTCCACGCGTAAAACTGTCGAGGTAAAGTTAGAGACAAATTATATATTCACGTTAACACTTATATAAATTACTTATGTGCATTATTGCACCGTATCGAAGTAATCATGTAAATTATTACGCCATAAATCTGTCAGCTACATTTTTTACAACCTAGAAGCTCATTAGAGTCAAAAAGTTAATCGTCCAAATAATGGCGATGGTCATTAACTGTCGACATAATTTATGACTTTATTTTCATTTTTACAGAGCAAGACTCGAAAAACATCTCTTAAGGTTCAACAAAGATAATTAATTTTTCAATCTTTTTTAATAACTCGGATGTTAAACAAGCGAAATCTAGATTAGTTAAGATATAGCGTCCCATGTGCGAATTTCAAAAAGGCTCAGTGCTGGCTTGGTACTGGTGCCAGAATTACCAGTACTGGCTGACGATTCTGGGCCAGTACAAGCTAAGATCGGGGTCATTACTGGGGCAATGTCGGAATGATAACACGGGTCCCAGTCTTGGCGCCAACTTTGGCCCGACACAGAGTACTAGTACGGGGACAACACTGATTGCCAGTATTGGGCTAACTCTTGGCGCCAACATTGGCCCGACACAGAGTACTAGTACGGGGACAACACTGATTGCCATATCACTCGCGGCGTGTTGCTTCGTCCCGCGGTCGTTACCTCCGGCGGCCGCTCGAGCAAAAAGCTTTCTAAATTCCCTCGCGGCG
>NC_092361.1:8464812-8513604 GCF_030848805.1 Temnothorax longispinosus
TACATTTCCTGGAGAAAGTTGGAGTGATGGTAACCCCATTAAACCCCCTCATCCCGTCGGACTCGAACAACATGCAAGAGTCTTCGGGGGATGGTTGTAAGAGGGAGGTAGACACCACTAAGGTGCCGAAGCCGGCGCACGAGTCGATCAATGTGCGCCTCATCTGCGTCCTTTGGCACGGCCCATCTGTGCCTGTTCTTGAGCAGTCCCGAAAAGGACTTCGCCCACCACTGATAAGTGGGACCAACGAGGGGGAAGGCCTTTACACTTTCAATGTTTTCCACCGTCATCCTTCTTATTTCTTCCACCCCTATAATTTCGCCTATTTTTTCTATTTATTTACTAAAAGATAATCTATTAGTACAATATTACCTTCCCTTATGTATGTCCACTTTTTTTCTCTCATTTCCCGTCACATTCCCTTAAATAAATTATTATTATTTTTAGATAATTTAATTAATTAATGTAATTAAATCAAATCGATTTAATTCCGGAGAGTTCCAGGGTTTTAATGTTCCAACAATAGCTGTGTTTCAAGTCCGACAAAAAATCGGTGCGCAGTTAAATAAGTTGGAAAAATATATGTATAAATACACATACAAATTAATATTAGGCTGTCAAAAATCTAAGCTTGGACCGTATAGCATTTTATTCTAATTTGATTATATATAGTAACGGTCCTATTTCTCTTATTGTTATGATTATTTTTTATAATAATTTTATTTTATTGCCCATTATAAGCATATTGTATATATATTTTTTCAATTTTTCCTAATATGCATATTTTTTTGTTACAAAAAATGCAATATGTATAAATAAAATCTAATTAATATTTATTGATTTACGCAATCTAAATTTAAATCAATTTCGATCTGACAATACAAATTAAAATTAATAATGAAAGAGAAACCACAATAAAACCAAGTACATCTCTGAAACATTTTTGAGCAAGATTAATATTTCTTTTTTTAGCTTTTTATAACATTAAATAAGATATTTATAATACCGTAGGATTATTAAACAAATAAATTACTAATAAATTATTAATAGATGAAATCCATATTTTTAATGTAAAATACATAAGTTTAGATTAGATTATGACATAAGAACTTATACAGTTGAATCTTCTCCCATTTTTCCTGTTCCAACAACGTCTCTATCAACCTCCCGACATCCCACTTTCTTATCCTTTCCCAAACCCTTCCTGTTTTCCCTTCACTCCCGCTACATTCCAAAAGTCTATCTTTAGGCTTCCTTCCTGTTCCTTCCCCTCCTCCTTTCTCCTGCATTCCTTTCTTCCCCCTCACCCTCTTTTTTCTCTCTTTCACTCTTTTTTACTTTCCACATTCTACTCTCTCTGACTTCTTTCCCCCTACCCCTCAGCCTCACCACTCACTTTTCCTTCCTTCTCTACCTCTCTTCCCTCTTCTCTCCGCCCTCCCCTCCCATCGTTTCTCCTCCCTCCTCACTACCTTTCCATTTCATTTTTCCGTCTCCCTCTCTTCTACTCTTTCCCTTCTTCTCTGTTTTTCTTTATCCCCCTCCTTTTTTTTTGCTCCTCTCTCTCATTTCCTCTTCCATCTATCAGGACTTCTTTTTCCTCATTCCAACTCCACCACCTCCCCTTTATCCAAATCTTTCCGTACTTTACCCAATCTCTCCTCCTATTCCTTCTCTCCTTCTCAGCTTTCCTCTCTAGGCTCCATTGCATTTTTCTTTAATTCTTTCCTTCAAGGTCATGTCATTCTCTATTCTTTTCATCCTCCCTTTCAACACATTTTTCTTCTGCATTGCTTCTCTTTTTCTTACTCTATCTTTTAACCTCTAACTAAAACCATCTTCTCTTTCCCCGTTTTTCTTCCTATCTCTTTTATCTCTTTTATTCCTCCTTCCTTCCCCATCTCTAGCCATAGCTTCTCTACCGCTTTCTTTCGCCTTCCCTCCTCTACCTCCACCCCTTTCACTACTACATTGTTTCTCCTTCTGTGTCTCTCTTCTAACTCTCTCCACCTTTCTAGCTCTCTTACCTTTGCTTCCATTGCTTTATCTTTTTTTCCTATCTCCCACTTTCCTTCCTCTTTCACTTCTCCCTGCCCTTCCTTCCTCCCATCTCTCCATCACTTAACTAATATATTTAAATTTATATATTAGTTAACTTTTTTATATACACTACCGCTCATTAATTTCAATATATATTTGTTAATTTCTCTGTAAAGGATGAACATGATACATATGTTTTGTACAGAAATGAATACATTTGCTGTTATAAACACTTGCATGTATTGCATTTTTATATATTATTTATATAAAAATGCGATGCATGCAAGTGAAATGTTTATAACAGCAAGTGCATTCATTTCTGTGCAAAACACGTATCATGATGTTCATCCTTTATAGAGAAATAAACGAATCTGTTGTATATTGAAATTAATGAGCGGCAGTATATATAAAGAAATTAACTAATATATAAATTTAAATATATTTACAATATAATAAATATTTTTATAATATATTATACTTTTCTCTATATTGTTCCTTCTCTCTCCTTCTTTCTACTTTTTCTATCTCTATACTTTTTTCTCGTCTTAAAATACTTTTTACTTTTATATAAACAGCTTAAGGTATCGATACAATAAATAATACTATAAAAGCTACATTTGGATGGAACGGTAATAATTTACATATCCTACGTTGCAGCCGTCCGATGACCGCGACCCACCGAGCGCGACCAAGGGCATCGTGATCTCGCCGAGGACCGGGGCGGCGCTGACCGAAGCATATCACCTCGGCAGAGGGATATGGGCAACCAAGCCGGTGCCGGCGAAGCGGCCCATAGTCCAACTAGAACGCCAACGAGTCGGAACAACCGACAGACGGTCGCAAGGCGAGCAGCCCGGGACGAGCGGCCAGGAGGCCGCTTACCAGACGCGGAGGACGTCGGGAGCCGAAGAGACGCCCAACGCTACGTCTAGCGAGTAAGCGCAAAGCGCTTAGCGGCCCAGTGCGGTGTTCTAGGACGCAGCACGTTGTATATAGACAATAAGACCTGTAGTATTTAGATATAAGATATGTATTAAACCAATAAAACGCGATGACTCCGTCGATATCAAATTGAGACGCGAGCGTTGATTACTTAAACGTAAGTACCACAAATTAGGCTAAGTAGGAAACCCCGATTGGCGTAATTGATTTGGCTACAGCCAGGTAAGGGGAAGGGGTTGAGTGGCGATCCAACTAACTTATATCGGTTTGGTTTTTGTTTTTTCCTTTTGTTTGTTTCGTCACGATGATTAACCGCAGACGCGGATGCATAAGCATGAGGACGCATTGCGCGACAGCAAACAAAGGTTGAGTTTGCTGTCCGGTAAAATTTGTTCCGCGGAACGAGCGCGAGACTGCGGTAGCGCGTTGCGATGAGTTTCGAGCGCGATAATGCAAGGTGGGGCACCGACTGATGCATAAGCACCGCGTATTTCACTCAGCGCGTTGCGATGGGTTTCGAGCGCGATAGCGTGAACTTGCGAGCCAACCACGGGATCGGCTCAGCAGCATAGGAACGCGATGCATAAACGCCGCGTGTTTCACTCAGCGTGTTGCGATGAGTTCCGAGCGCGATGGCGCGAACTTGCGAACCAACCACGGGACCGGCTTAGCAGCTTAGGAGCGCGATGCATAAGCACCGCGTATTTCACTCAGCGCGTTGCGATGAGTTTCGAGCGCGATAGCGTGAACTTGCGAGCCAACCACGGGACCGGCTCAGCAGACTAGGAGCGCGACGCCGCGTATTCCTCTCAGCGCGTTGCGATGAGTTTCAAGCGCGGTAATGCGAAATAGCCAACGGATAACGCGATTGGCTCAGCAGCAGAGGAGCGCGATGCATGGATGCCGCGTGCTCCGCTCAGCGAGGTGTGAGGAGTTCCGAGCGCGGTAAAGCGAAAGCGCCAACCGATGGCGAAATCGACTCACCGACATAGTAGCATAACGCATGGATCCGACATGATCCATTCAGCGAATTTCGATGCGATCCGAGCGCGGTAAAGCGAAATAGCCGACCGTAGGCAGGATCAGATTATCGACGCATCAGCGCGAGGCGGAGTTGACGGGTAATGTATCCAGCGAGTTTCGATGCGATCCGAGCGCGGTAAAAGCAAAGTAGCCGACCACAGGCAAGAGCGGATTATCGACGTGGGAACGCGAGGCGGAATTGACGGGTACTGTATCCAGCGAGGTTTGATGTAATCCGAGCGGGGCAAGGCGAAATAGCCGACCGTAGGCAGAATCGGATTATCGAAGCGAGAGCGTAATACGAAAACGCCGCGTAATCGATCCATCAATTATCGATGGGTTCCGAGCGCGGCGCGGCAAAGGAGGCAACGCGAGGTGGAGGCGTAGCGTAACCGCGAGGACGAACCCGCGATAGAACTTAGCATAGGGAATCGTAGCGAGCGGAAACATGTAGAATCTTCTGGATCGTTCCAAGATTCGATTCGTCGAGCGTAAACATGTTTGCGCGAAAAGTGAAAGCGCGCGGAATGCGGAAGTATTTGCGCTACTGCATAGCGAGTGAATACAGATGTTGGCCAGATGTTCGGCCGTGAACAAAAGGTGTTTGCGCGCGAAACAATAAGACCATTCAGGCTATTGACACAGCTGCCGTTTGTAGGCACAGGTGTCCGGCGATAGCGACAAGTGGGGCGATCCCCACTCGATCGAGGTGGGCCAGCCGAGCCGGAGAATCGAGGAATTCGTCTCTCGGCTCTCGATGCGAACGGTTCTCGCATCGGAGCACTCGTCTCACTTAGAGAAATACTCGGCGTACAGTGTTGGCTTCCTGTAGTCAGGAGCATCGGCGTAAGATAGATAAAATCTCAACGCGTGCGTTAACAGCGAGCGAGAACGAGAACGATCCCGCTTAACGGGGCGTTATACCGCGAGTCCATGTAACGTAACTGAACAAAAGAGAAATAAATTATAACTTAACTCTTGTTGCGAAAACATACGTGTGACGACTATCATTCAATCTGAGACAACCTGCAAAGACTTACCTATCCCAATCGTAATCTCGCCTGTCGGCCGCCCGAAATCCTCCATCGACGAACACGCACAGAGGCTGAGGCCCAGCCAAGCGGTGCTGTCCAGCAGAAGCGAAGGAAGTCCCTTGAGCGGAGAGGTCCAACAGGTCCAGCGGGTCGATCCGGAGACAGATGGGAGCTGAAACAGAGTCGTAGAAAGGGGAATTAGCAAAGTCAGCGAAAGGTTGGTCATCCATCAGTATCTTTCTCGATAGGCCTAGGTTAAAATCGAGTGGCGACCGTGATAATTAATGATCTCGAGGGCGTGTGGTTAGTGTCGATCCTCCGTCCGGCTACACCCTCACCCAGCGCATTACAAAATGTATTAAAAATATTTAACTGGTGGTCGCGACACCAGAAAAAATTATGATTTTTTGAAATAAATTATATATGTATATATAAACGTTTTATTTCCTTTTCCCACATACTTTGTAGTATAATATAGATGTTTTAGCTGTTCAAGAGCTGTTTTTAGTTGTTTAAAAGAAGTTTGATAGCGGTTCAATAGCAGTTATACAGATCGCAGTTATACAGATCGCTGTTATACAGATAACTGTTTTAGTTGTTTGATAGCTGTTCAATAGCAGTTTTACAGATCGCTGTTATACAGATCGCTGTTATACAGATAGCTGTTTTAGTTGTTTGATAGCTGTTCAAGAGCTGTTTGATAGCTGTTTTTAGCTGTTTTTAGCTGTTCAAGAGCTGTTTTTAGCTGTTTTTAGTTGTTTGATGGCTGTTTTTAGCTGTTTTTAGCTGTTTCATAGCGGTTCAAGAGCTGTTTTAGTTGTTTGATAGCTGTTCAAGAGCTGTTTGATAGCTGTTTCATAGCGGTTCAATACCTGTTTGATAGCTGTTTGATCGCGGTTCAATAGCAGTTTTACAGATCAAATCACCGAAAGTCAATGGCGCGATATTGTTTTCGAGAACATACGTGTCTCGCGGTGACTTCATTGCACACGTGCAAAACTGCACATCGCAGATTTTTCGGAAGGCGCAATTGTATGGATGCTGAGATGAAATTAGATATGATAAACAAACGATGTGACAATAGTGAAATGTAGAAGGATGAATTTGAAGGTACGCTCAGTAGTCGAGGACTGGAAGTAAGAGTCGGTTGGCATGCTTGATAGTGTTCGGACGTGTTTGTCTTGTCGAAAAATTTCAAGTGTCGCGACTGTTTGTACTGTCTGCACTGTGTGATTTTAACAGTAGCACCGTGTATTGCGCCTTTTGAGGCATACAACGTTCTGTAAAAATGGATTTCGAAGAATTACAGTTTGAAGGACATGAAATGGAAGTTGAAGCAAACGTTGAAGAAATGGAAGTGAATGACGAGGAAGAAATGGAAGTTGATGATGAAGCATTATTGTCGGACGATTCGTGTTATGATAGTGAAATGGCTGATGAGGATATTCCGGACGAAATTTTCAGAGTGTTGAATCAAGCAGAAGTGAATATGTTACACCCTCTGACAAAGATGTGTTGCATATACTTTTATTTTACTCCAGGACATATGAAGTTTTGTGCGTCATGCATTGTCAGAATACACGGATTGTTCTCGATGTTATACGCTGTTCGCAGACATGACACATGTCCATATATCCTTATAGATGGTCTCTTTTGTTCATCTTGTGGAGACCCATTATATCTGATTTCACCGTGTAATCTGTGTCCTATGTGTGTTTTTGTATAAATTTTAACTGTGTAAATAGCCTGTGTAAATAGCCTGCAGTATTTTAGTGTATACATATTATTGTGTAAAATAAGAGACAATGGCCTGAATTCTGAAAGTGACTGACTCAAGAGTTAGGGTTTTCTGGTTCAAATCCTGCGGTGGTAAGCAAATTTTCTATGTATAATATAAATTTATTTAAACGCGATCGTGAGCGTGAACGCGAACGGGAGCGAGAGAGACTGCGCGAACGAGAAGACGCGCGCAACCGGGGGACGGGGGAGAGATAACGCGAGCGGGAGCGTGCCGTCACGCGGACTCCGCGGCGCGGCGAAACGCGAACGCGGGTCCCCTCGCCCCGCGGCGCCGGAAAACGCGGACCCCCTCACCCCGCGGCGCCGGAAAACGCCGACCCCCTCACCCCGCGGCGCCGGAAAACGCGGTTCCCCCCTCGCCCTTCCCGCGGCGCCCGAAACACGCGGTTCCTCCCTCCCCCTCTCCCCGCGGCGCCCGAAACATGCGGTCCCCCCCCCGCGGTTCCCCCTCGCCCCTCACCCCCCCTCATTGCCCCATGGCTTAGAACAAACGTAGCTTACCTACTGCAAAATTACAATTATGTCTAGACAAAATATTAATTCTGAATTTATTTTACGTTATGACATAAAAAATTTTCGGTAATTAAAATTATGTACATAATTGTAATTCCCGAATTTTACTTATGTACGCAATTTTAATACTTGAATTTCTATTATGTACGCACAATCGTGATTCTGGAATTACTTTTTTTCTTTTGGTAAGTAACGGGGTTCTTTAAAAAAGAATATTTTCTTGATAATAATCTTAAAATGTATCCATCACAAATTTTAGAAGAAGTCTTTATCATGTACTGGAAAAAAGAATTTATACTCCTTCAAAGAACATTATACAATTTTATCAAAGAAAAGTCAAATCGTGCTTTGTTATAATCCTCGCCGGTGTGTTGACCTACGACATGTCTCTTTTTGCAAGACCTTTCATATCATTGCTGTGCATGTGTCGTGTCGATAAGATCGTCAAGTCTTCTCGCAGAGAGTATTCATTATGTATACATGGCTCTGTATTCCACGTTTTTCAGACCGAATGATGAGTTTCCTAAAGGATTTTTTTAATATCTCGACATTAATTGAACAAATTTACGGATATGGCTCAATTGGTCTATGTTTCTGATATTTGGAATCAGTAAACTCACCATACGGTACGGAGAACGTGTAACTTAATTTCTGTAACTACCGCTGAAGATGGCTCAAAACTGAGCCGAAACGTACGGATCGATGTAATGTATCAAAACGACGAATAAATCACTTATTTCTGATATTACGCACTGTGATCTGCGTCTGACCCTCATAGCCTTCTCCTATTTTAATCTCGAGGGTCCTCATATTACTTTATTTATTATTTTGACTTTTCTTTGATAAAATTTTATTATGTTTTTTGAAGGAGTATAAATTCTTCTTTCGAGTACATAGTACATGATAAAGATTCTTTCTAAAATTTGTACATTTTAAGACTATTATCAAGAAAATATTCTTTCTTAAAGACAACCGTTACTTACTAAAAAAAAAAAAGTAAATTGAGTAATCGCTTTTTTAAGCAGCACAATTGATATTTTCCTGTATGCATGCACACACGTATGTACATACGCACGTACAAAAAAATGTTCTATGTTGTTAGAAAATTTTATTTCTATTTAAAAAAAGAAGAGAAACTATCATCGCTTAGGACAGGGGCCCGGCGTTACGCGCCGCTCGTGCGTAATCATCGCCGCTTGTAGTAAACAACTGCCCGCGCGCCGACCGCGGGGCGGCCGCATCTCGCCGCGCGCTTGGATTTGGCGGAGGGCGGGCTAATACGGCGATTTTTAATCATTAATAACTCGTCAACTATTGCGAAAATTGCAAAATGGTACATGACTTTTCGACTCAGTTTGGCTCGCTCTATCTAAATATGAGAAAAGTACCAAGAATTCAGGGGCACCCTGTATATATTGCGTGTCGATACGTGTCAATTGTGTCGCACCACTCACACCTCACACCGCTCGCACCACCGTGAAAGTTGGATACAAAAAGAAATTTCAAATAACACTTGAAAAATTGCGAAATAAAATTTTTACGTTCGGCATAATGTCGCGCGTGTCACAGCATGTTCGCGATGTGTTGCGGTGTGCCGTCTACGGCTTTTGTCTCTTGGCGGAAAAGTTTGTACCGGCACAGCAGCATTACTAGCAGCCGTGCTACTGTATTCTGCAACTATATTGTCCATCGTTTTACGTTTGACGATAAAGAACAATGTTATTTAAATTGGTCACGCAAGCTTGGGGAACTTGGGAGAGTTTTGGTTCACCGGTATTGATTACACTTATAAATTAAGACAAATATTAACCTTTCAAAAACTACTTTTTCGAGTTCTTCAACAATCTGTACTCCATACTTTTGATAGCCTCCGTAAGTGTTTCCGTGTGCGTGAAAAAAACTTTTTCCAACGACGAATCGTTCTCCTTACGTCGCGCACAATGTACTCTCAATTGTTGCGCCAACGACAGGCTGTTGCGTGGACATTGCCGATTCTCAAAACCATAAATAGATTTTCATCATAAAGCAGACATGCCGCGCATCTTCGTTCGTTGATATTTGCCTATTTACCAAGAAATACAATTTAGTCTAGTTTCCTGTACACCTCCTCTATCCTTTTCCAATTACAACTACAAAATAAATTACAATTTTCTGTTAATTGAGTGTACCTAATGAAATAATTAACATTCAGATATATCTGTATTTCATGTTGTGCGGCGCGTACTGCGCTTTATCCGATTCCGATTTTGTTGTGTGTTGTATGTTTACCCTGTTAGGCAGCGATTTTTATAAGACCGCGAGATGTCGAGGTGTCCTGTACCCAAACATACGTTGTATGTGTTTCATTCCCGTGTCGCTGGTCTCTTCCAGGCCGCACAGCCACAGCACTTTGTTTTTTTTATATTTTTCCCGTTTCGTCAAACACTCCTGTTCCGTCGCACTCAGCGACGCGTTAAAGACACACGATGAATAAATCTTTTTTTTTTCTTTTGTAAATCGAATCGCAACGTGTTGTTTATAACGTCGACGACAACGATGACGATGACGACCTCCATCTCTTTTTTTAGACATTTTTTCACCTCCCCCTTCCCCTCCTTCCTTCCACGATTAGGGGCTTGCGCGGAGAAACTGGGCTATCAAATTCGGCTGGAGAGTAATTGAAATTGATCACGCAAGTTTGGAAAGCTTGGGAGAGTTTTAGTTCATCGAGTATGTCGTTTGTCAATCTTAGCCAGGGCATCAGCTTTGTTTTTTGTGTAAATACCATTTCCTTTTTGTATATTCCATACTGCTATTTTTGTAATACAAAACATGTTGACCATGAGGGCAATATTGTATTACATCTCTCACAAAATTTTTCCGACATTTGATTTGTAACGAGAAATTGTTTGTGTTTTTTGATCCAGGCCATGTCCGTGTGCACGAGGTCGTAAAATCGGCTACACGTCTCATTGAGCAGCAACAAATCATATTCATAGTAACACATCGTTAACGACCTTCATCTCCCCTTTGAGACATTTTTGCACCTCTCTATCCCCCCTACTCCCTTCACGAGTGAGGACTTGCGCGAAGAAACTGGACCATTTATTTTGCAGGATGAGAGTAATTAAATTTTAATATGGTCACGCAAGCTTGGGGAGCTTGGGAGTTTTACGGTTCACTTTTCGCGTGCAACACTTTTCGAGCGCGAAAAGATTGGCGCGTCGCGGCGTGCGGCATTGTCTCGTCGTGCCTCTCTTCGTTTCGTTGCCAAACATTGCTGAGGTATTTCTTTATGATGTCTCGTACCGCGTTCACCCCGGCCATGTCTTTTGCCGCGTTTTGCCGCACGTTTGAACGAGCGTTATAGGTATAACGTTGCGTAACCTTGGTCACGCAAACTTGGGGAGCTTGGGAGAATTTTGGTCCACTTTTCGTGTGCAAAATACTGTACGTATTTCATATATTTTCTGTGTTTCTCTATCTCTCTCTCTTTTGTGACGTGTATTAACTGGCTCCCATGCCCCGTGCCTTCCATTTGAAGAGACAACGCGGGCTGCATATCGTCTGGCGCGATTTTTCGACTAGCCTCGAGATTATTCGCCAAGCCCGGAAGCGTTCGCTTTATATCACTTCACGTTTGAACAAGCGCTACGTAAATTTGAAACTGGTCAGTCAAGTTTGGGGAGCTTGGAAGAGTTTTACGGTTCATTTTTTGTGCATAACTGTGCACAGTTGTACTTAAATATTTTCCCTCTTGCTTTTGTCATTGCAGCACGGTTTCCACCGTACTCACGCATCTTTTCGGTACGTACAATATTTGCGTTGTCTGGTAACGATATTTTATACGGTGTGCGAAAATGACGAGGATTTTTGCTGGTTAAACACACGAGTTTCGTCCGTCGCGTACCGCGCGCCGGTCTCCCTTTGTCGTTGAGCCTTTTCGCTTGTTGAGTTCCCGGTCTGCAAACAATTCCACTAGTCAATTTTTATAAGGTCGCGAGATGTCGAGGCGTCCCTTTACCCAAACATACGCTTTATGTGCTTCATTCCCGTGTCCGTGCTCCGCTTTATAAAATACACATAGACACGTGTGCGATAAACTTTTTAATGTGACAGAAAAACAAGATTATAAAAACTTGAATTTTATTGTAGATATATGCAAAAGCTATAACTTGTAAAAAAATCATGAAAAAATTTTACAAAATTTTACTTTTGATCAATATATTTCTTTAAATTTGTTCCACGCCATCCAAATCTGAAATAATGTTTCTCATTTCAATATGAAAAACATAATAATAAATATATTTTATTCGTAAACTAGATAAAAAATTTCAAAAACAAAATTTTGCAACCATCACATTTTAAATTTTGATTTTGTTTTAAAACTGTAAATTTGAGATGCAATTTTTCATAGATATGTAATGTAATTAGATCTATTGTAATATTACCAAGTACAGAAAAACAGGATAAAAACTCTCAATACCTGACGGTTCGCTACCAATGCGAAGAATTCTTTAGAACATTGTTCATCTTGGCAAGTTATTTAAATGAAATATGACTGTCTGGGCGAAACGCGCTCCATTGAAATACTCCGATGCGTGCCGGAGATAATAAGCGCTATGATTAAACTCCTGACGTGGAAAGATACATTAGAGGGTGGCATTAGGAACTGTGATACAAGACATTTAATTATAGAAACATCATGGAAACGTTCCGTCATCAAAAGTATTATGTACAATATTATCGTTGAATTTCAATCTTTTCAGTTTTACTACGTGTTACATTTTACACGTATTTAAAACAAAATGTACATATATTACATGTTGCAAGAATTTAATCAAATTATATGTTATTAGAATGTGTACTGTGCCATGCGTTATTTATCACATCTTAGGTTTTTTTTTTAATTTTTTTGCCACAGATTTACGTGCAATAAATTTTTATTTACTGAATTTTTACTTCTTGAAAATTTTGGATTCTTACTGGTGAGATGCTCTGTACCTCATTATCGATCGCATAGGTTAAAATTTGCGCAATGTATTGAACAAATTATGCAAGCTTCGTTAATGTAGTTGTTCACGTGGTATTGCTGTGATATTTTTTCGTGCGGAAAGGCCCATCTGTGGACGTTGCTCGCATGGTATACTTTGATGCCTTTAATCTGCAGATTTAAATGTTCCATGGCCACTCAGGCTTTCACAAGCTCTCACCTACACGTCCTTCTTGTAGTTGTCCGACTTGATCGGCGTTTCGAGAAATTCAAGCAGGCAACATACACGTTTATCGTCTTCTTCTTCTTCTTCTTCTTTTTCTTCTTAATATTAGCATATGCCTCTTTTTCATAGACATTATAGTCAAAGTGTATATATATGTGCGTATGTATACGTGTATGTATAGGTATATATATATATATATATATATATATATATATTGTCACGACTCTTTGCACTCCCGGACCGCTCCGGGACGTGTGCCGGATCAAAAGGACTTAGGAGAGCGGGATGGTTGGCCTCTCCAGTGATTTCCTCGCACCTCCGATACCCCACGAAATGTTCCGAATGTTGGGCGCCAGACGCGTACATTCGCGTCCACGAAATCGCGAAAACCTAAACGAGACGCAAAACGAAGTGTGGAGGTGCGTGGAATCGGCTAGCTTGACCTAATCACGGGCGGGGTTAATGAAGGGCAGCGCGATATTCGGCGGGGTGACACGTTAATTTCATACTCAGTCAGATAACAAAGAAAATAACATTTATTGAGTACTGGTTGTCGAGAAAATAACAACGTTTATCCATCCGGCTTCGATCAAACACAAGATAAATTCAATAAATAAATCAAGAATAGCCGGTGGCGGGGTGTCTGGATTCATCTAACAGAAATAATATAAATGCGGACGCGAGACACCCACGGAGTATTAATTGAGTCTCTAATAAACACGCTGAAGGCGCTATTCTCAAACAATTAATAATTCGAGTCGAAAGTTATAATACGCAAGAATACTACACTTAATATCACTAATGAGAGTGAGGTTCAACGCAAAATGTCGCGAAATAATGGTACGTCACGCTTGGATTGCGTGAAAACCACGTCCGGAACCGTACAAAAACTCTGTCGCAATGATATCTTAACCTAACGCGAGTGACTCTGCTCGGGCGCAACGGGGAGGCGCCGAGTCATTTAACCAAGCAAGTCGCGATATCGCTAGTAACCACGGAACGCCATGAAGAACTACGCAAGTAACATCTAAACGCACGAAACGTGTGAACGCCGGTAATTTCTTAACGCGAGTACAAGTCTAACATAATTAATCAATCAGCGGGAACGACATTCGACCGCCATTAACAATGCCATCGACATCCCAACGCAAACACAATTATCAACCCGCAATAACGAGATCCGAACACAAATCGATACGCTAACACCGACGCTCGAACACAAGAATTTCCCGACGCGAAGAAACGATAACGCAATTTACGAAGTACCGGCCCGTAGGCGGCCGTACACCAAGGTCGCGAGGACAACGCAATATACTCGCGATATCGAACTCCTTAACGCCTATCGCGACCTCCAGGGATTCGCCATAACGCTTGTACCACGGTTCCGCGGCCACGATACCATCCCGAGGCCCTTCGTTCTCGTTATCGATCGCGAAATTACACTCGATCTTAACATGCGTTATCCCGAGCGAGAGCGTGCACCGGAGGGCGGTGTCGTGGCTTTACATATCGCGATTTACGGGCAACCTCACCGGGGATACGCCTCCTCCTGGGCTCCTCGCCGTCACCTTCCACCAACGATCCTTGATCCGCCAGATAACGATCGAAATACCCGACTCGGGGTGGCTATCGCTTATCTTAGAAAACGTATCTCGCCAACGGACGACCATAGAGAGAAACGCTAAACCCGCTCGATTGCGGAATCGATACGGTACCCCTTCCTGAGGGGCGCGCGAGCCAATCGGGCGCGAGCTTGCAAGCCCGCGGTGTCCCGGCGCAGTGCTGTCGATACAAGATCCTTCGGGGGCGGGCAACGGTCCCTCGGCGGCGTGCGACTCCTCAAATTTTTGTCCTTAGCGGCGGACGGAACTTCGCTCGTGCCGGTGTGCCTCCGGTTTGACCCTGGGGCGGTGGCCAGCCACCCCGTGGGTCGGTGTTTTGTGGAGATCATTTGCTGGAGCCGGGTGTTTACCCAAGCGCTTGGGGCCCCGCTATCGGCGGCCTCGTCCGTCGCTGCCGCACGTGCCGTCCGCCTGCCGCGTTGCTCTCGCCAGCCCGCGATCTCTGCTGCTTTCGTGTTTGCCACCCCTCCTTGGTTATCGATCGTCCTTGATTTCCTTCGCCAAGTACTCCCTCGAAGGTTTGCCGTGGTGTGGGTGAGGTGCCGCGCGTATTACATTGCATAAAAACAAAAGAAGGTAATCAGAATGCGGAAACGCGATTAAATACGACCCCTGGAGATCTCGTCGTTGCCTCCCTGGTCCGTCCCTGGGCGCGAAATTCCGCGCCTTGTGACGGCGGCGGGGCGCCGCGACGGTGCGGCGAGCCGCAACGTCACAATATATATATATATATATATATATATATATATGGGACACCCCGCGTCACTTTTACCTTTCCCCCTCCTCTGTCCAACATTGATATGGACGGATTTTAATGACTAATGATGGAAAATGTTCGTCTTGAAAAGAGCTTTCGAAAAGCATATAGCATATATGCGCAATTCAATATGGCGTCATAGTTATGGTTGCTTAAAAGGATAAATTCAAAATTTCAGATTCATCATGACGCCATATTAAATTGCGCATATATGCCACACGCCTTTTGAACATGACTGCTTTTTTGATCGACGAATTCTCTCCATTGTTTTTGTACTATTTTGACTGTAGTTATAAAAAACAACATAAATACTTGATGCATAATTACATTTCAAATATTGAACATAACTGACATATTTTAGAAAATTTTTGACCAAGTTACCATAAAACTTTGTGCAACAACATACCTCCATCAATAACATACACAACATCTTGAGTAGTTTTTAAAGACATGTTAGATTCTTCAAAAATATCATTAAAAAAACTTTTAATATTTTTCCTCAGACCTTGTTCATTAAACAACGATAAAGGGTAGGTCGCCAACTCATATTTAAAAAATTCCTCAAGTTCGTCGTCCGATTTCTTTATAGTATAGATGTTCATTGAAAAAGTAATAGAGGATCAACTGAAACTAGTTCATTATTAATTTTAATTTTACTATTTACAGCAAAGAGTGATAGACATTTGTCACTGTTTTTCAATTTTATTTCTTTAAAATTAAATCCATCAATTTTTTTCACATTGCTTCAACGCTAATTTCGAATGTTTTGTGACAATTTATAGTCTCATTTGCAGTAACGCCAGAAGCAATTGACATTAAAACATTATTTTTACTAAAAGGATTATGCATTTCAAGCCATTTTACTAATTTAAAAACATCTTCATCTCGTTTAATTCTAGCATCGGTAGCATCGAGATGTTGTTAGCTTTTGTGTTAAATGATACGTTACAAAAATTCTCGATCTTTTCTAAAATGTCTTCTGTACAGATTCCTCCACTTATCCATTTATAAACAATGCTATCCGTTGCTCCGCGTTTGATTGGTCCGCCTTCTACACTTATAAATTTCATTATGGTTTTGTTTGATTATTTGATCAAAATGAACTGTAGAAAAAATGTATCAGTTTGTCTAACTGTGACGTAGCCATTTTAAATAAATTTTCCATATTCTTCTAAATCCATAGTTTCTTTTAATCCTTTCATATTATGAGATATAATTGTGTTGATTTGACATATGGAAAATGACCAGTTGCATGAAAAAAAGGAATCATTACTTCAATTGTATTTAAATGTGAATTCCAGTCTCCCATTCTGTTAGCAACGATAAATTGTTTAAAAATCGAAATCATTTTTAAACAGTTTATCCATAATTTTGCAGTGCTGCTTTGTTTTTCAATTTGTGACAATTTTTCTTCGAAAATAGATATCATTTTTTTAAATAAATCATTTTTTGTTATTTTTTCAATGTTGATGTTTTTAGAATTTAATTCGCGCAGTGTTAATAACAATAATTCATCTTGATTACAAAATCTTGAAAATTTTTCATCGTTTGCTTCAAGTTCTGCAAAAATTATTAGTCAAAGCCAATTGTAATAAGGTGTGAGCTCGCGCACCGCTCGAGCACAAGCGTGTCCTGTTAAAATGTGATTTACAATTTTTTTCGCATAAATTGTAGTAAGTGCTTCTTTTATTCCACTGCTTCCCATTATATAACTTACACAGCTAAGAAAAGACATTAATAAATGAAAACCTCATCCTAATCTAGCGACAATATGCATATTCTCGTCTAAATTTGATGCTTTGGTAATATCACGTGCTTTAAGATATAATATGGCTGATCAAACGTTATCATACAGGTATTCATTCCACACTTTTTAGCTTCTTTTGACGATATAAGTAAAGTTGTATATATTGTATTGTAGTTACTATGGGCGCGCCATTAATGAAAAGTAAAAATATTATCTTCGATTTTTCAAATGCTTCATCGTCAGTCAAACTTTGCATAAAGTCATTCTAGCCCAAAAAATTTTTTACTTTATATTTTTTAAGCATTCACAATTCATTTAATTGAATTACAACATTTGATTTATATCAAACAGTTTCGTTTGATAATTTCACAATTATTTTCTGTAATCCAGCGCCATTGAGCTTTTCATAAATCTGAATGGGATTATTTACTTGTCGTTCGATTTGCTCTTCAGATGGAATACTTTTTAAACGCGTAATTGGTCGTCTAGATAATAAACCGCCAGTTGGAGTTACAATTTTAATCCGGTCCATATAATGAAAAGTATTTTTTTCATCAACAGTGTTAATATTAAAATCACAATTATCACCAGACAATTGAATAAAAGTGCCAGGCGCTATTTCCATATATAGGATTATCGAAAGTCTCTAAAATTTCATAAAATTTTACTTCATAATAAGATGAGCAAAATCCAAGACTATTACATATATTTATAATTTTTCTTGAACCAAATTTTCCGTGTAGAGTAATTGCAAGACCCAGTTGCAGAGAAGACAAAAATGACTTTGGACGTACAGCTGCAATATTATATAGCTGGCGAGTTTTTGTACAGTACTTATATCTCCATCACTCTTCTGCTAATAATTTTTATAGCTAATATTCTTTTACTATCTAATTATTTTTAATGTACAATCAACACTGTGTAATCTTTATTAAAAGATCATTATGAGTTAAACAGTTGAAGGGATGCATACATTCAACAAACTCGTAAAACTTAATATTATCAATGTATTAATGTCTGGTTTATTATTTTACTAACACATTTTAGCACTTTATTATTACACAATGGAATATATAAGTATGTACAAGATATCAAATAATTAAGAATAGAAAAAGCAATGCGCCGCGGACGTGAGAAAGCAATGTACGTAAGACAAGAAAAAAAAAATAAACCTGTTGTGAAAATTAAACAGATTGTGAATTAATTGAATATAGGGAAAAAAATCAAAGGTACCCCGAATGTCTCTTCTGTCGATGTTGCTTTGCAGCAGTTGTCGGACATCAGGTTCTCCTTTGCGAAGCAATATGTTGGTACGTGGTTTACATTGTTTTGTACATACCTCATTATGCTCGCCATGTCGACGGTATCAGCTTGAGTGACAAAAGCAAAAGAGAAAAAATTAGACAAAGTGACACGTCTGATAAAATCGTAGTAAAATTTTTGATTTTAGAAAATAAAAGTGAATGTATGGATATCAATCAATCTGAACATCTGAAGAAGTTCGAGATATAACAACCGATAAAGTTAGGCAACTATAAGTGATAATTCCGGAAAAATTATCACTTTATGAGATTATATTGTTTGTTATATTGACTAGTATAATAATTCAACACACGCATCCTTTGTACAGATTCCAAATTCTTTATTACAATGTAATAGAATGATAGCCACGACGATATCATACAAAAATCAAATTTTTCCTAAAATTAAACTAAACTGATATCCTAATATATATTACATAATCGCAATATATATATATATATACATTAATACTTTAATAATGTTTAATGGAAATGAGAAATTATATTAGAAATAATACACGTAAATATTCTGATAACATGTGTAGTATTGATACGTGTATAATTATTGATATCATTTAAATCACGTTATAAGTATAATCACACATACATATATATATTCTAATTAATATATTTATAGTTTAATACTTTCTACGCATTTTTTAAGAAAAAAAAAAGATAATAAGAAAACTGATCGTATGATTTATGCGCGTATGATATTCGATCTCGTGGTGTGAATTTTTTTCAAATTTATCTGTAACGTTAGAAGAAGCAAGAAACGCTGTTTCTATGGACGAAAAAGTTAATTATTGTGGAATCATTATGTGATTCATATAATGTTAACTTTTTAGGCAACTCCTTGGACATTGACTTCTTAACCAAGTTGTGTATCTTGATGCGATTATTTATATCCATACAGTTGGATGCCTTAGATTGTTCGTCGTTTGATGATATAATGGTGGTATCGTTGGATGTATTGGCATTGTAATACGACGATCGACGTTGCTCGCTGCTAGAAGATTCACTTGAGACAACGAACGTGAAATTTGTCCACTTGCGAAAATCTTTCGTATCATTATTTTCATCATCGGAATCTCTAATACTGAAGTCCATATAATCGGAAGAGTTATATATTTCACCATTATTTTGCAATTTTACTTTCCTACTTGAATCGATTTGTCTTGCATTATCTTCATTTGTGTTTGTGCCGGACGTGAAAGTGCTCGATTCAGAATTGAATTTCCGATTATGACTCAACGTTTTCAATTTTTCCAACAATGGAACTTTCGTAGGTGTCCTCGACTGTCCAGTTTGCGGATAATTTCTCGACTGCGATCTGGTATCCAAAGCCTCAGTATCCGGAGACTTAGCATCTAGAGACTTGGCAGATGAAGCGTTGTTATGCAAAAATTTAGTCGCCAGCGATTTACTGCATATCTTTTGCAGGAACACTCTTTTGCTATTTGGGACGTTACGCAAGAACTTGGTCGTATTTTCAATATCTTCTCTTTTTACCGTGGATAATTTATGCATTCTCTCCGCACGCGAAATCAAATTATTTTTACATTGCAATTTATTTACATTGTTTGCGCTTCCCGCATTAAATTTGTTAATAGACTTGGAAGATTTGATATTATCGGCGGTCATATAATATACCACGTCTGACATACACGCCGTTTTACCCACTTGCGCTAGTCTTTCATTCACTAACCAATCGTTTATATGTACATCCTCCTCTTCGATTGTATCGGTCAAAATGACCATCATGGAGTTGTGCTGTGAAGAAAACAATTAGATAAATAATTTTATAGCATTTTTGCATGTTTATAATATTAAGTTGCACAATGTTAAACTAAAAATATTAGATTCAAGTAATTTTCTATTGTTTTTTTATTATTAAAAATTAAAATAAAAAAATAAAGATATAAAATAGAAATAATTGTAAAAATATTACAAACAAAAACAAAGATATTAATAAAATTATAAAATATGTAATTCAGATTTAGCAATTGAAACATTTTGATGTTTTAACTTTTAGAAATAGAAAAAATAATCTTACCTCAGGATCAATAGTAAATATGGTTGCAGCTAGAAGAATATCCTTAACCTTTTCGTTGAATTTTTCAGCTACGCTCCTTTTCCAACGATCACCAATACTTGGTTTAATCTTAAATAAGCCGCAAGGTATTGCTTGAGCCGGTAAAAAGGCAAACTGTTTATGCAAATAATATATATCCTCGGATGTATATGTCTCCATAGTACCGTAATCATAAAAGAATACCTGTTTTAAAAAATAATTATTGCATATTAAAATATACGTTCTAAAAATTATCAACATTATTTGTCGGAAACTTAATTATTTATTGCTTCAGTGCAATTTATACTACACTTATACTAACCGTTACTGTAAAATCTGATTGTACACTCCTAATAATCGCTCGATGCCACCTATAGCCGTAAATGCACGCACAATTTAGGTCCTTTTTTAAGGCAAGTTTGGCAATGATATATTTATTTTTGTTACACCCGTAAAAGTCCCTAAAAGCAATATAATTTCAATAAATCATATTTTACTGTCAACATTAATAAAAAAATTTATAAAAATTAGCTAATTGCACATGTACTTACGATAGTTTATCCATCATTTGTTCAAAATCTTTTTTATTTTCTCGAAGATGTATCCAAAAAAAGCTTGGATGAAACACTTCTACAACGTATACCCCCAAGTATTTTCTGCTGCGTTTCAATTCAACCACCGATATTTTGTCAACTTTATCGTCTGACGTCATCACGTCATTAGGAGCAAAGTTTCTGGTACGGACAGGAGACTGTAAACATACATAAATTATTATAATAATTGATTTATCACATTGTATTATAAATATCAAATACCCTTCCGGCATTAAAATAGTCAACGAGAAATAATTAATTATTTAATTTAATTAACATTATATATAAACATATGTAAAAAAAAATATTATGAATGTATTATTATATGATTTTAAGAATTATATAAAAAAAGACATTTTGAAATAATACTATACATGTATTTTTACATGTTAAAAAAATTGCTACTCATTTGTCCTCGTACTTGAGTATATATCATTAAGATTTCTATTATTTAGAATAAAAATTAGGCACCATAAGTTAACGCTGAGCTTGTACTTTCTATTAGTTTTTTAACAATAATATTCAAGAAAATACCACAACAGTTTTAGAGCCGTATTACGTACATCGCTCAGTTAACAAGTTACAATATGATCCATAAAAATATATACTTTGCTGGCAATGTCTGAATAAAAAAATTTCATTAAACAAATACTATTTCATAAATTGTTACGTACATTTGCTGGGCGTGATACCGTCGCTACGTCGTTTGGCAAAGTTTGCGCTCGATTACGATACTCTGAAATTACTGGCCTCTTATCCGTGCTATACAGCATAAAATCACTCATCTCGTCGACACGCGTCATGTAAAAAATATGCGGTAGACAAGATGTGAATTCACGCACACTGTCAAAGCCAAACTGCCTGTAATTCAGGTGCACCTGATATTCACGTAGATAGAGGCGAGGCAGATCGGCACACCAAATGCCATCCGGATGTTTCTGCATCAGCAGTTTAAGTAATAATGTTTCGGCATCGGGTATCAAATTATATGTATCCATTCCGTTCTCCATTCCAGTCCTCCATTCCACGTTACCGTTGCCTGTCATTCGGGCAAAGAAGGCTTCTTCGTCACTTGGTTCCTCATTCGTTTCTGCACATTTATGACAATTATGACCGACAGAATCAGCTGGTAGAAAATTATTATCATTACTAAAATACTATACCATTCTTGTTCGTCTCTTGTCCGACAGCATATACAATTGGGGTCGGTGGCGATTCCAAGTCGCTCAGTGATTTGCTCGGCAATTGTGATTCTTCCATCGGACACTGTTGCTGGGCCACGTTCGGCGAATCGTTACTCAAGATCGGAAAAATTATGTTGCCATCCAGACGCAATATGATGTGCGAACAATACGTACGTGCCCCTGTAATTGCTGAGCTGAAATATCGACGAATAGCACTGACCGTTGTACACGACCGTTACAGCGTCCTGTAAATTCACACCGTTTAAATGATCTTCGATATGTGTTGCACAAGATAACACAATATGTCAGATACAACGTGATTTTCGTGAACTGACCTCGCGTAATGACGAGATGGCGGACGTAAACGAAGTGAGATGTATCTGGCTCTGGGGGGCTGTCGCTCTCTCGTTCTCTGGCGTGACATTCACGAACTGACGTGTCTACTTCTCTCCGACGGAATCCTACGTACGTATAATGATCACCGTTTGAAATTTTAAATATAGTATGTTGGTAAAGGGAACGTCTCATTTGACCGCGTCGCGATTGATCACAGTTACCCCATTCACTCTAGACTGCGTTCGAATTCCCCACCCGAATGTTAAAAACCCTATAGTATATGTCACGTGCACTATAGATTTTCAGCATTCAAGTGGGGAATCGGAACGCATCCTTATGGAACAGCCAATCAAATCTCTTTCTTTTAAATCAGTTACATGGCGACACGGTCACGTGACGCCGACTTGTTGGAAAATTGTCATTCATACGTAGTGCGTTATTATACGGGGGAGGGGAGGGGGAGGTACATATGTTCATGAATTACGCCGAAAGGCGCACCTACGTAATTCTAATGTTATATAGAGCAGCGTGATGTAAACTAGAGCTTAAAGCGGGAAGCACACATTTTTACATAAAGCATACGGCGTAAGCATAAAATAATTACTTGTTTCACACACGCGTGCATATTAATGTAGCTGTGAATTTTATTCAAAAAGAATATGCTAATAAAGAGAACGAAAGAGAAAAATATACGAGTATGAAATGATGTATTTTTTCACACTTTTAACCAAAGTTAAATAGCAGATTTCAAATAAGTACTATTTCATTAATGGGTAAATGTTTACAATTAGGGCCCCACCTCCGATGACCTTGACCTTTTGACATATATTGTCAAGGTCAACCTCCTGAGTGACCCTCAAAAGGTTTTAATCGGGGGTCGCCTCCTATTAAAAAGTTATAAACAAAAAAAGTTTCGAAAATATAGCAGTTATTTTAAGTATTGAGAGATATAAACGACTAATATTACGTTTTTCTTTAAAGCAGAGAATACTTTATTTCGCGAGAAAGTCGCCGCTTTACCAAAACACAACATTTAAAGTAGTAACGTGTTGATAACGTGAAGTCTTTTTGTTAAAGCAGAGAATACTTACATGGGTTAGATGACGCGCTTTAAACAGTTGAATATTTTTAAAGCGCGTCATCTAACTCATATGGCATCTCGCATATTAACTTTCCACGTATGAAAAGTTTACGCCGACACTTTTCACGCGAACCTAGGTTTATTCACACCCCCCCCCTGTTTTCGGGCCGACGTACCGATTCGGATTTACAGCGCAGAAGTCGGAAAAAATAAAAGGAATAAAGGTATTTGCTCGCAATTATTTTGTTATGTGCCTTTATGCCACATTAGTATTGTGTTGTAATTTCAGTCCTTTACTGTTAATATCAACAAAACCGTCGTGAATAGAATAAAATTGTGTAGACACATTTTTGAAAAAAGTAAATTATTTACACTACAAAAATATCATTATACTAGAAAATAGATCAACTTCTAGTAGTAGTAGAAAGGATTTCTTTCACAATATTGAAAAAAAAGAAAATATTAAATAAACAATTATTAGAGATAACATCAAAGCACTTTCATATTTGGAATTGAATAAATAGAATTAAAAGAACTCCAATCTCTTATAAATTTTCAAAATGTTGAAAACATTTTTTTAAATATAACATATCCCTGCCATATCGCCGGTGCTAGCAGAACGCCTTTTAAATATTTAGCACAGCCAATAAGTGTAGGTACGTCAAAATTGCTTATCAGACAAAATATTCAAAAACTTTTATATTTGAGAGATAAAAACTGAAAATAAAATTGTGAATACTGTTTAAATATTTCTTTTATAATCTGTGTATTTTTAAAATAATTATTTATAGATAATCTGATAAACACAAAATTATCTAGATAAATCTCAATAATTATTTTATTTTTTATCGAGATTAATTAATAACAAAATTATCTTTATATCTCATCTAAGATAAATTTACGGATTTTCATTTTATCTTCAACTCAAATGATTTTGAAATCATACATCTAAGGCAAACGCTGCTCAAATCAATGTCTACAAAAATATATAATTTACACAATATTCCATTTTAATGGAAACAAAACATATACAAGATAATTCAGAACAAACGTTTGTCCTTGAAATGTCGTATTCCTGACTTAATTCTGAGACGACTTTTTTCCAAAATTTTGTTCAAAGCTTAGAGTTTTTAAATTATAAGAAGAAATAGTTTACTTATCACAGGTCGGGTACAAGAGATAGGCAAGGACGGTGAGTCACAACTCACAATCAGACGCGGGCGCGGAACTCGCGCCCTTATGTGGAACCTTTCCCTCCCGCACGCCAGCGCTCTGTATATACCCAACCTGTGATAAGCAAACTATTTCTTTTTATACTAAACTTTATACAAAACTTTAGAAAAGAAAAAATCGTTAGATTAGAATTAAGGAATGGTAAAGACAAACATGTGTTCTGAATCACATTGTTTAAACACGAATCGATTTACACAACGAAAACAACTTATACCAAAGTTATTCAATTTTTAGAAAGAAATATAAAAGTTCTTTACATATTGTATAGATTATATATTTCTTCTAAAATGCTTTATCATCATTACATTTTCTACATTCAGGTATTTGGTGTTGCTGAGTTACTTTGAGATCTACAACGAGCGATTATGAAATTTGTTACAAAACGACACTGGGAAAACCTTGACACTGAAAGAGAACCCCACGAAAGATACTTACGTCGCGGGTGAATTGCGCGAGGTCACCGTCAAAGACGCGACCGAATGCGCCACGTTGGTTCAACAGGGCGATCAAAGGAGAGCCGCAGCCGCGACGAAAATGAACGCTGCCAGTTTGAGGAGTTACGCTGTTTTAACTCTATCACTCGAGGCGATTGCCATCAATGACGATGATAAACGTGGTAATGCTATCAGGAGAGATCGATTACATTTAGTCGATCTAGCTGGATCCGAAAGGCATACCAGGACTGGAGCTACGGGAGATCGTTTAAAAGAAGCTGCCAGTATCAATCTGAGTTTATTGGCATTAGGGAATGTCATTAATGCGTTAGCGACCGGAAATGAAAGACATGTCCCTTATAGGTATTATGCCAAATCATTTTTACATAATTTTTCATGAACTTTCAGCTTTATCTTTTCTGATTTACACCACTATATACTTGATGAAGTTTTTATTTTACATTATTTACATATAATTAAAAATTGTATTTACTTAACTTTATTATTTGAAAATTATCTCCAAATGTTGAAAACCCCATAAGAAATAAGAAACACTGTAATTGCAATTCAATTTTGACTTATCTGTCTTAGATGATTTAAGTTATTATGCAATAAAATACAATATTATTTATAATATTATACTTATTTATACTTATTTATTACATACACATAATTATAATTAACGCAGATTCCACTTTCTTCAGATTTTACAAATTATCGAAAAAAACAAAATAAAAAGTAATTATAAACTAAAGGTACTATGATTCTTCTCAGAGATAATAAACTGACGAGACTGCTGCGAGACAGTCTGGATGGAAATGCCAAAACTTTGATGATCGCTTGCGTAAGCCCAAGTGACATTGACACTGAAGAGACCCTCAGCACTGCGCTATGCTGCCCGAGCTCGTTGCATCAAGAATAAGCCGATCGTCAATGAAGACCCTAAAAACGCTCGTTAGACAATATCAATTAAAACTTCAACGTTTAAGGAAATTGCTTAACTGCAGCGACCCATTAAACGCTGGATCGGACTTCCAAAAAAATGCGGAGAAAGAGAGAAAGAAACAATATTCCGACGAGGTGATGCAATAATTATATAATTTTTCTATTACAATTTTTAATATTACAAATATATATATGTATATAAATGTTCTTATTAATTATTCTACAAATATCTTTTTCACAGTTATTTTATACACTTAGTGTTATTATTATTAATTATATATTGCTAATATAGTTTTATATAAATTTAATTATAAATTTTTAAAATATAATTTGTATATTCAATATATAAACAATCTTCTATTTATCTATTTCTATGTAAAAAAAGAGTTGCATATTTCTTAATTTAACTTCAAAATACATTTGATACTTTTCACTTGCATACACGATACAAATTATACAATATATAACAATAAGAAAGATATAAAGATGATTAAAGGTGGAGAGGCTACGGAAAGAGTGCGAGAGTTCAAATTTATCAGCTCAAAAACTAAAAGAGGAACTAGAAGCTCTGAAATTCCGTTACGAATTGGAATTAAACATGACGAACAATATTGACAAAAATGAAAATCTCAGTCAAGAATGTAAAAAGATGAATGAGGTGGATAAATAACGAATGGAAAGAAGAAGAAAGAAAAGAGAGGCAGCTCTACAAGATGTTCTAAGAAGGTTGGAGAAACTGACGATTGGTGAAGAAAAGATCGGTAATGTGGAACTGAAAAAAAGAAGGGAGAAAAGGAAAAAGAAGCTACAAGTTATTGTAGAGACGTTGAAAACCAACGATGCCAATGGTAGTGTCTTCCAAGTATACGGTCAACTGAAGTTTGTACAATATTCATCAATGTTAATTTATTTGTAACTAGCTGGTTACCTGAGTTTCGCCTGGGAGTCGTTTTTCTTCAAACAACTTTATTTGTGTTATCCTTAATCAAAAAAAATTCTTTTATTAGTTCGGATACCAATTCCCAAAAAGATCGGTAACGAAAAACTATACAATTTATAGCACTCCCTGGGAAATTCTACCCCTATTTTGTATACAAATTTTTAAGATTTGATTACGTATTTCCCGAAAAATTGGAAAAATTTCAGATACCGGTTCTCAAAAAGATCGGTAACGAAAAACTATACACTCTATAACATTCCCCAGAAAATTCTACCCTATTTTATATACTTTTGGTAAAAATTCGATTGAATAGTTTAGAAGTGTATAAAGAACATACATACATACAGACATTCTATTTTATATAGATTAATATATTTGTGTAATAGTTTTTTCAAATGTATCAATATATTATACATTTTATTGTACTCTCAAGTGTTTGCACGGGTATTGGAATAACTTTTTACCATATAGACGGACACGTACGGCCATCTTTTCTTCCATTGATTAAACAAATGATTAGATATACAATTTTTACAATAAACAAAATAAAACTCTCGCAATTTAGAACATTGTTCAAAAAGAACGGAATAATAATCTGGTGTTGTACGGAGTTGGGCACCAACGAGATATAACTTTTCCAGGTTCCTGCACCGCGCTAGTACGTCCAATTGATGATTAGTGAGAAAAACCCAAGACAAATAAACTTCTTTCAAGTTTTGACATTGGGAAATTACATCAAATAAGCTATCGTCAATAATTGAATTAAAATAATACCATCTGTAACAAATATTTTACAAATTAATCCAGTATACAATTGTGTGTGCCACGACAAAAATTTATATAATTCATCGCAATATGCCTGGCCGAAAAAAACAAACAAATTAAAAAATATATATATATATCAATATGCGTTTCAACAAAAAAATGTAGCACACACACACACATACTTACAGATCAAATTTCACTTTTTGTAACTTCTTACAACTGGCGAGAGCATTAATACCCCGAGACGTAACATTATACGGACACAGTGTTGAACATATTACTTCCAAGTTGCGACACGACGTTCCCAACTCTTAAAATTGCATCGTTTATACGGTCCACCGATAACTCACGCATCAGTGGATTATTTTGCAATATTTTGCAAATACGTTCCATCCTTACATTAGTATTGGAAAGATTTAAATGTTCCAAATTATTTAGCTCTTCAAGATACAACGAATCTGCATCGTTTATGACGGAATGACTAAGATCCAATTCTAAAAAAAAAAAATTCGCACTACAAATTATGTCAAACAATTTATCACAATAATCTTGACAATTATGTACATATATTATATGCACATATATTTACCTTTCAAATTTGTGCACGTCTCCGGAATGTTATGTAAAACAAGTTTCACGATGGTACTGCTATTTGTTCGAACTATCGACGTCAAACACTCATCGTTTAATCTCAAATGCGTTAAATGACTGCCGCACGTATGGAGAAAGCTTGTCATATTATCAATTGCAAATGTGCATCCTGTGACATCTAATTGTCGCAATTGTTTACATCTAGGTGTAAAGTAACGCAATATATCGTTCATATATTCGTTAGAATCATGAATCCATCGCATCTTTAAACTTGTGTATAGTTTAGGGTCTCGTGCTAAATCATTGAAACGTTTATCTACACGACTTATGCGGCATAACATTGTCAAATCCAAGTATTTAAATATCATTAATAGTACTTCGTCCTACAAAGAAATGAAAAATATGTAATTTTAACCCTCAAGATGACATTTTACAATAATCTGATGAGAACGTGACGTTTTGGAGAATATTTACAGGAAGCGCAGATATACTGCAACTTGACAATGATGACGACGGCTCCGTGGATTCATTCGACGAGCGCTTTAAACGCTTATTGGCATTAGTCTGATATGCTTTCAATAAAATACGACGCGAATATCTGTGTCCGAGAGGTTGCGCGTAACCAGGAATTATCTCCTCGGGCACTTTTTCACGCCTCACATGATTGTCATGAGAAACACTCGCTATTACATTGCTGCAAATGTAGTTGAATGACAAATAATAATAATCATCATTATATAGATGGGGATAAAATAGTATAGTAAACACCAAGGGAGGCAAACTTTATACTCGTCTGGAAAACGCTACTTTCGTCCCTTGGTGCACACGATATTCCTCACAATATCATTACGGAGAAATCAACCTCCATGCCTGTAGAGAGAGAGAGGGGAGGGCGAGAATGACCATTTCACGCCGGGATGGCATGGCGGACGGAAAATGATTACTTTTGTCCTCGTTTAGCGGAAGGAAAATCATCATTTTCCGCTCGCTATGCGGTCCTGGCACGAAATGACCACTCTCGCCTCTCTCTCTCTCTTTCTCTCTCTCTCTCTCTTTCTCTACAAGCATGGAGGTCGACATTTGACGTCGAGATGTTGTGAAAAAAAAATTTACATATTGACCAAATCTTGGAAAATAATGTAATACACATACCTATTAGAAATGTTGCAATAATGGTGAAAATTCTTTTGCAGATAAGCTATATCCAAATGCACGCTATTTAAATCTGCCGTAAAATTATAAACGTCGTCGTAATGTGGATAGTACATGGAGCTAATTCTCTTTATTATATCCGGTAAACTTTCATTGGGATTTCTTGAATGGATCAATTTCGATGTACCGATGAGCATCACGGCGTCTAGTTTTGTATAAGAGATCTGCCAACTGCCCTCAAACACTATTTTGAGCATTTTAGTTTTTATTGTACACGATGGCGACGACAACGGTAGAGAAAATAATCTTGATTGCGGAGGTGGAATATATAGGAAAGGCTGATGACGAGAAACGTTCCACAATTCATGCCACGACCCATTAGAATCTTGAGCTAAAATTTGACGTACGCTTCCAGGCTTGCATATTTCGTAAATGCAGACCCTAATTGGATATACAGCCTCGTGAAACTCGATATCTGTAAATGGAGAAAATATAATTACATTTACTCTCATGTCTCTTGTGCAAAAGTATATGACATTATCCTCACAAGCAATATCTCATTATTAATTTAAATATTATACATACCGATATATCTTTTATCATTCATCGCATGATAATCGGAATGTCTAAATTGTTTATGTAACGGTCTCATAATATCCTTATTTCGCCACGGAGATATTGAAACACCAGTACCGTCTCTAATCATCTATCGGTGGAAAAAATTGAAAATTATCAAATAGTGCTCAAAATCTTGTAACGCGTAACATGTGTATATAAACGCGTTTTTATTTTTTGTACAAAACTAGTATAACGGAGAAGATGTAGGTAGTACATTGGAAAATATACATACATAAAATTCAGTAAATGAGATTGGTAAATCAACTGTTTGTCCATAACGTTGAAATTTTGGCGGCCCAATTATGTCAGGAGCAGTATGAAATATGCTAAGACTTCCGTGATCGTCGGGAACAAATCTCTTGCTGGCAAATTGATAAAC
The DNA here is from genome assembly GCF_030848805.1 of Temnothorax longispinosus. Classification (NCBI taxonomy): domain Eukaryota; kingdom Metazoa; phylum Arthropoda; class Insecta; order Hymenoptera; family Formicidae; genus Temnothorax; species Temnothorax longispinosus. The sequence continues at coordinate 8,495,115 of NC_092361.1, forward strand.
AAAGTCAACACTATTTTCTTCTTTCGCTCCTACTACGGACACTCTGTCAACATGGGGATATCGATTACAACTCTCCCATAATGACAAATTATCGTGGGTCGTCATCGTGTCTCTCAATCTAAAAGAAAAAGATCAAAAATATGAAAAACAGTAGCATTATATCATATATATTTATAATTCTAGCGTTAAGGGGCTCCTACAGTGGCAATGCATTTTATGCATCAAGCGAACACTGTAACTCGTATTTTAATTATAAATTTTTATGAACAAAAATGCAAAATCAGGCTGTTTAAGGCACTGCAGATAAACTAATATGATTAAAAATATTCTAAATGAATCAAGAGTCATTTGATATTTTGACTACATTTTTCTAATTATGGGAAAAAATTACAAATAATAAGAAATTAGCCAAAATATCGAATGAATGTTATTCCATATGAGATATTTTTAATCAGAAAGTTCACCTATAGTGCCCTAAACAGCAAGCTTTTGCATTTTTTCTCGAGAAATTTGTAATAAATGAAATGTGAGTTAAAGTGTGCACTGGTGTACAGAGTGCACTGCCACTATAAAAACCCCAAAGTGATGTTAAAGTTGTCTGTAATACCTACAAACGTTATTAACAATATTTACCATGTATAAAAAATGTACAACTTGTTGGAAAATGAGGATGCAAGTCCATTCGGTAAAAGAAATTTCATATTGTTTGTAGATTTTGACTGAGACTTTAAACAAAAAAGTTGGAAAAAAAGTACAATTACGTGGTACATTATCGTACTTTTTTTTCAATTTTTTTGTTTACAGTCTTAGCCAAATTCTACAAACGGTATGAAATTCCTTAGTTTATCGAATGGACTTGCACCCTCATTTTCCAACAAATTGGACATTTTTTATACATGGTAAATATTGTTAAAAACGAGTGTAGGTATTACAAACAGCTTTAACATTACCTTAAGGTGATGCTAAAGCCGTAATCCTAACTGGTTTTTTACAAGTTTTTTCTCCTTGCACTATTCTTTTACGTGGCTTTATAGAAATGCAAAATTCATATCTAGATTTTACGTACGCATGAAAATTTAAGTCATGGTGGTCGAATTTATATCGACAAAAAAACGAAATACTTTTTGTTATACGTGACAACCACCACATATAAATTCAATTATCATGATCTATATTTTAATACGTAATTACATTCTAGACAGGAATTTTTCATTTTTATAAAGCCAATTAAAGAATTAATGCGAAAATAAAACCTGGAAAAAACCGGTTAGGATCACGGTTTTAGAATCATCTTGAGTAGATTTTAAAGCAATTTGTATTATCGACCAAATTCTGTATCTGTCCTTGTATGGACAAAACAATGATAAACAAGGATAGACATGATTATAGGTTATACATTCTTCAAACATATCAATTTTTATTCCAGACTTTTAATTTCACGTTCAAAGGTACGTTATTGTTTGTGTACATCTTCCTAAGGGTGAAAACATTTCATTTCGTACATATTACTTGTACAATTGTTTATATTAGAAAATAAAGTAACGGCATTTTTAATTTTTTTCCGGGTACTACTAATTATTTTACATTCCAATCCTTCATTAATACCTATATTTTACTTCTGTAAAGAAATTTTGCAATCTATAAAGCCGTTTCAAAATTAGACCCTTGACTGTAATTACCGGTAATTGAGTCACTTTAACATCCCCACTTAAAGAGGATCCCAAAACAATCATCCAAATTGGTTTTTTTTTCTTAGCACAAATCTTTTAATTGCCTTTATGGAAATGCAATATTCTTTTCTGGAATTAAAGTACGCATCAAAATCTACATTATGGTCGAATTTATATCGAAAAGGAAAAAAATAATTAATATTTTTCTTTTTCGTTACAACAATATTTGTTTTATATAAAAAGTTCGCAATAAATATATCAACAAAAATAGACCGGCATGACCTAGGGACAACATGTAAGAACAATATCGTGCAATTGGAACAGAAAATAAAAGCTTATGGAAAAAGATTAACTGTAATGAATGCAACATAACCTATAACCATATCTATCCTTGTCCATCATCATTGTCTTTTGCAAAATGGTAAAAATCAGCGGTACGACTTGCAAATGAGAAACATGAATATAAATGAGGAATCGACGATAGTTTGTTAATAGCGAGCGAAAAAACGATACTTGTCACAATAGCGGTGCATCACTGATGTAAAATCTTGCGAAACGCGTAATGCGCGTTACAAACGCAACGATTGTTTCCCGCCGTTTTACGACAATATGTCGTCTTGTAGTAGTAGTAGTAGTTAGTAGTAGTAATAGTAGTAGTGTAGTAGTATTATTATTATTATTATTAGTAGTAGTAGTAGTAGTAGTGATTCGAATAAAGAAATGAAATGCATGTACAGTAGTAAATTGTGAAACGTAACGTTGAAAATTCAACCACTTTGCTAAGTTATTTTATCAACGATTGCAGGTGTAACCCGGACGACGAATTTTTGTCACAATTAGAATGGTAAATGGTGTCTGACGAATCACAAAAACATTGCTGAGAAAAAGCGCCACGCGAGAGAAAAATTACGTGGTTCGCAACGTGCGATTGATACGTGATATGTCAACGTGTGTAATATGTAGTTTCGTTCGTATGCGCGCGCGTGCGAGAAGGAAAGAGAGAGATTAAATTTAGAAATTGAGACGTATAATACAAAAAAAAAAGTTGCGAAATTTAAGCTACACCAAGCATTACGAGTGCAGAATGCTTAAAGATTAAGTGACATTTTCGAATTAATTATGATTGAAAAAGAATATATCGCCAAATATATATATGTATGTATACATATGTATACACGTGCACGCGCGATAAAACATTTTTGTACTTGTACTCTAGAATTATCGCGCGCGAATAAAGCTGTTTGCAAAATTTACAGTAAACATCATGCACATGTCACGTATTACATAAAGTTTTAATGTATATGTGCATAGCTCACGATAACAAAGTAAATTCAACGTTGAATCGTTGTGCGCACGTGGCTTGGTTCGACGATATAATATGATGTGAGCAATCTCAGAGAGCATAGCATGTGACAATTATTATGTATGATAAATTTATGAGAAAATTGTAGTTTTAAAAATTTTATTTCACACTTTAATTAAATCGGAAAGTTAATTTGAAAACCTTATTGTACAAAAAAAAGGTTCAATTGTGAGACAAGAATAAAAAAAGTCAATATTATAGACAAAAAAAATAATTTATTCCTACATGTTAAAATTATATACATATACGTAAAAGTTTATAAAACTAATACAAATTAAAATATTCTTTTATATTGTCAAAAAAAAAATAAAATAAAAAAAAACGATATAGCTATCAAATGTTTTTCTTTAATTTCAAAAAAAAAATTATTTTTTCTTGCTAATACATTTACAATGATTTGTTAAATATAAAACGCAATTAACCAATTGTACTTTAATCGCAAAATAAACTTATTTTTGGTATTGCATTGGCATAAATAAAAATATACGATATCGCATACAAAATATTTTTCGCAACATAGTCGCAAAATAAAAAAAGATAATTAAATGGAAATTTATAATTTACTCGTTATATTACAGTCGAGTATTTCCATAAATGTCAATAGATTTTCTCCAAATTCCTTGGGCGTAGAAAACATTTGTAGTTTCGTTGTATGTTGTATTGAGCATAAATGTGCGCGAAGATTGACGATACCATTTATCTCTGCTTCACACAGTTTGCAACAAACAGTTACAAAAGTCGCCTCACATGGGTCTCTGTACGCGCAGAAACGATAAAATATTAGTGTCATATGTAATATATATTTCAATATAAAGAATATTGTGTTTATATCTATATATTTGAAATGATTCAAATTCAATGGGATATAAATCAAAAATTGATTATTAAATGTTTTTAAAGTTGGGAGAGAGGAGAGAGAATGAAAGAATGGTTTAAATTTTATCGCATGCAAATGTGCCGATAACGAGACAATATTTTATTTCATTCCAATATACTGTGTGTCATTTGGATATTCACATTGTGCCAATTTTTGAAAATCTATATCAAGAGACACGGTAGTGTCTCGCGCCAAGTACACGCGGAGCGAGACCGACCGTGACTCTTTTACGCGACGTGACGGGTTGCAAGTACCCGAGATGTTGAGATCTCGATAACGAGTGAACGGATCAAGTTCTAAGTAGGCTTGATCGATAGCTTGGGGTCCAATTAGGGGGGGGTTTCTCTCATAATATTCCGCTACGTGCCCTACGAGCGGAGATATTGCGACGCAAAGTCCAAATGTGAAAATTTATTTTTAAGATACGTATACTTCTAACGCCGACGTTCTTGTATGATGACGTCATAATCAGAAACGTCACTTTCACTTTTTCGACGCTGGCGGCGCAGGTATCGCCAGTTTCGATATCGCGCGCGTATTTCGAAATTAGGTCGATAGACTTATCGGTCAGGAGTAAGATTTCTATTTAGGTATTTTAGGTAAATTAGGTATATACTTATATAATATATATTGAGTCAATTCCTTCATGTTTATCTGGAGAGATTTCGTATCCTTACATCGTATTACCACCGCTGCCGGAAAAGAAGGTTCTCTACGCTTGGCAGAAAGTGCCGCTAGGGAATTTTTAAGTCGATTCTTATGAATCAAGCTTGAATTCGATGTCTAAGTATCCCAGGTTGCCGATGACGAGGTCCAGATAGTGCGCTTCATAGTTTTCGGTGTCCAGGTGTAATAATACGTTGAATTCGATGTCTACGTGTCCCAGGTTGCCGATGACGAGGTCCACAGTGCGCTCCGTAGTTTTCGGTGTCTACGTGTATTAATACCTTGAATTCGATGTCCACATGTCCCAGGTTGCCGATGACAAGATCCAGATAGTGCGCTTCATAGTTTTCGGTGTCCAGGTGTAATAATACGTTGAATTCGATGTCTACGTGTCCCAGGTTGCCGATGACGAGGTCCACAGTGCGCTCCGTAGTTTTCGGTGTCTACGTGTATTAATACCTTGAATTCGATGTCCACGTGTCCCAGGTTGCCGATGACAAGATCCAGATAGTGCGCTTCATAGTTTTCGGTGTCCAGGTGTAATCGTACGTTGAACTCGATGTCTAGGTGTCCCAGGTTGCCGATGACAAGGTCCACATAGTGCGCTTCGTAGTTTTTGGTGTCTACGTATATTAATACCTTGAATTCGATGTCCACGTGTCCCAGGTTGCCGATGACGGGATCCAAATAGTGCGCTTCATAGTTTTCGGTGTCCAGGTGTAATCGTAATTTGAATTCGATGTCTAGGTGTCCCAGGTTGCCGATGACGAGGTCCACATAATGCGCTCCGTAGTTTTTCGTGTCTACGTGTATTAATACCTTGAATTTGATGTCCACGTGTCCCAGGTTTCCGATGACGGGATCCAGATAATGCGCTTCATAGTTTTCGGTGTACAGGTGTAATCGTACGTTGAATTCGATGTCTAGGTGTCCCAGGTTGCCGATGACAATGTCTAGAGAGTGAGCTCCGTAGTTTTCGGTGTCTACGTGTATTAATACCTTGAATTCGATGTCTATAAGGTGTCCCAGGTTGCCGATGACAAGGTCCACATAGTGCGCTCCGTAGTTGTCGGTGTCTACGTGTATTAATATCTAGAAATTGATGTCTAGGTGTCCCAGGTTGCTGATGACAAGGTCCAGATAGCGCGCTCCGTAGTTTTCGGTGTCTAGATGTAATAATACCTCGAATTCGATGTCTACGTGTCCCAGGTTGCCGATGACGAAGTCCACATAGTGCGTTTCGTAGTTTTTGGTGTCTAGGTGTATTAATAACATTAAATCTAAATGTAGGACACGTAGATATCGAATTCGAGGTATTAATACACGTAGACACCGAAAACTACGGAGCGCACTATGTGGACCTCGTCATCGGCAACGTGGGACACCTAGACATCGAATTCAACGTATTATTACACCTGGACACCGAAAACTATAGAGCGCACTATCTGGAACCCGTCATCGGCAACCTGGAACACGTGGACATCGAATTCAAGGTATTAATACACCTGGATACCGAAAACTATGAAGCGCACTATGTGGACCTCGTCATCGGCAACATGGGACACCTAGACATCGAATTCAAGCTTACTTCATAAGAATCGACTTAAAAATTCCCTAGCGGCAGAATTAAAATTATGTCTAGACATAATAAAAATTCGCTGAATTAAAATTATGTCTAGACATAATAAAAATTGGACGAATTAAAATTATGTCTAGACATAATAAAAATTGGATGAATTAAAATTATGTCTTGACATAATAAAAATTGGATGAATTAAAATTATGTCTGACAAAAATAATTCCGCATTTTTATTATGTGTATACACATTTTAAAAAAAAAGGTAAAAGGAGGCGGTAAGTACACGCATAGTAGTGTATATGTATTATGTTGTTACCCTGTTATGTTGTTACCTCGAAAAAAACAAAGTGGTAGTATTATACCTCCAAATAGCTTTACCCTGTACATACTGTTTATAAAATGCATAATACTACAAAAAGGCGTGATATCCGTACAAAATTACCTTTTTTAAAAAAAAGGTAAAAAAGGCGCCAAGTACACGCATAGTAGTGTATATGTTGTTACCTCGAAAAAAAAAGAAAGTGGTAGTATTATACATCGAAAAAACCTAAGTAACAAGTGGTAGACGCGTAATCTTTATATCTCGAAAAATCTTGAAAAAATCTAAGCAGTAGTATCTTTATTTCCGAAAAATTAAACCCAAAGTGATCTATCAAGACACATCACAAAATTATGTTACCTTATCAAAAAGAAGAGTCGCGCTTCAAGTGATCTATTACAATTACAAAAAAGAAATGATATCTCTTTAAATTACAGCGCCAATTACAGAAAGAACATATATATTGCCTCAAAAAATAATTGTTGCACTACTTTGAAAAATCTTTACATTGTGTCAATTAGAAAAGAATGTATGATAACAATTTTATAAGATTAAAAAATTTTATTTAAATTTAACAAGGGAATACAAGATATTTAAATACAAAGTTTACATGTGTATTTTTTAGTGGTCACAAAGAATTACAGAGGTAACAGTACAAAATAAAAATATTTTATTAAAATACATAAATTTTTCTTGTAAAAAAACTTGGCGCTGCTAGACCTCGAAATTTTAAATAAATAAGGACAACAATAAATAAAAATAATTCAGAAAATAATGCGATGAGAGTAATATTAAATGATTATCAGCGTGGATGCGTGCGAGTGAGTGATATGGGTGTGCGTGACGACGCGGACGGCGGATAATGCGGCTTATCATTAAGTAAATATTTAAAATTTCGAGGTCTAGCAGCGCCAAGTTTTTTTACAAGAAAAATTTATGTATTTTAATAAAATATTTTATTTTGTACTGTTACCTCTGTAATTATTTGTGACCACTAAAAAATACACATGTAAACTTTGTATTTAAATATCTTGTATTCCCTTGTTAAATTTAAATAAAATTTTTTAATCTTATAAAATTGTTATACATTCTTTTCTAATTGACACAATGTAAAGATTTTTCAAAGTAGTGCAACAATTATTTTTTGAGGCAATATATATGTTCTTTCTGTAATTGGCGCTGTAATTTAAAGAGATATCATTTCTTTTTTGTAATTGTAATAGATCACTTGAAGCGCGACTCTTCTTTTTGATAAGGTAACATAATTTTGTGATGTGTCTTGATAGATCACTTTGGGTTTAATTTTTCGGAAATAAAGATACTACTGCTTAGATTTTTTCAAGATTTTTCGAGATATAAAAATTACGCGTCTACCACTTGTTACTTAGGTTTTTTCGATGTATAATACTACCACTTTCTTTTTTTTTCGAGGTAACAACATATACACTACTATGCGTGTACTTGGCGCCTTTTTTTACCTTTTTTTTAAATATAATTAACGTTATGTACATTATTAATAATTTCGACAACTGACACTATACAAAGTATGTGAATATAGGAATGACATAGCATAAAGCGTTTTCAACGTCAAATATATATAGACAATACACACGTTGAAAAAGGTTTAATTTACAAAAATATGATTTCATATTTTTGCCAAATCGCTAGATGACGATTAATAAAGTGTAAGGTTTCCAAATGCAAGATACACTTACGGATGAGCCAAAGCCTTCAATTCTAACAAATGCTCGACCATTTCCTCGAGTTTTTCCTCCTCCTTCGTATTTTTTGTTAATTCTAACGCCTTGTGCAAACAATATATGTCATTTTTATTGTCAATTTTCCGTATAGGCACGAGAAATAGAGTCTCGTCGTATAGATTCCATTGATTGAAATTGCTGACTGGAACTGTTGATGGTTCCATTTCCTTACGATTTTTGATGTACAATAGACATTTGAACGCATTTTTAATTTGATTCTGACAATTTATAGGCGTTTCACGATCAACCTCGTCGTCAAAGTCTACAGTTTCAGATGTATTTATTAATTTCATTCCAACGTTCATCCAATGACGAAGCTTGTTAATCTGTTGACAAAAGATTTGTATGATAATTTAAAGGATGCATTAAAATGTGTGCGTGCGTGTAGTTGATTTTACAATTACAAACTAATGAAACGCTTCGGATAAAATATATCCGAATGTATTGTAATTGGAAAGAAAAATTAAATATTAAACGTACCATTCGCAAGTCGTTCATCTTGATCTCTACGTCAAATTTAATTTCCAAATCGTGATCCGGAAGCAAGCTCTCCTGCGTCGTGCGATCATATCCCAATCCACATAGAGCGCCCGTGTAACGAGTGCCCACCGGACTACGTCGCAATTCCATGTACGGCGTAAAAATTAAAGGGACAAGCGACGCGAGACCGGGCGGCGTAGCGGGCAAGAGAGTTGTGTTTTGTAGAATCAAATGCAACGGGTTGTTGGTATCTCGGGAAATTGTTTGCGCCACTAGGAAAAATCCTTTCGGACTCGCCGGACAGGTGTCAAGTAGAACGGAGTTTACCGATGTTGACTTTACAGATATCACTTTTGGTCCTCGTTCTTTCGTCATTGGCACCGTCGCCATATGGGTCAAGCGAACTTCTATCGGCGAAAAGGGGCCTTGTAATTTTACCATTTTAGATCGATATTCAGATTTTTTCGACAAATGTGATGGATATGGCTTTTCGTCCGCCGATATATATCGTTCGCACCACAACGACGGTGATTCCTTCGGATTGGAAGGTTGAGACATAAATCTTTCGTAGGCCTCCATGAGCCAAAAGTCATCATCGGCTCGTTGACGAGCCGTCGTTTCGCTCGTCTCGCTCGATAATTTTATCTTGATTTTGTTTTGACAATGCCGCATCTTGACACAATCTCGAACAAAAGTGTAATCGTCCGGTGCGCGATTCTTTGGCTCATGTTGGATATAAACGCGGTTCGACTCGTCAAAAGACACAATTATGTTCTCCGGATTTTTGAGTTTCATCTGCTGTCCAAAGATCTCCCAAAATCTCTTAGAGTACAGTGATCCGGGGTGTTTTGACGGCCAGTCGTGTAAGACAACCGTCGTCGTCGGATCGCGATTACTCAACGTCTTCTCTATATCCCGTTTGCGAGTATTTACGTTGTATGGGATTTTGGTGAAATAATTTGGATAAAATGCACCGGCAATTATAAATTTCAATACAAAATTACGATCGATATCGAGGTTTGACCAGCTATTTTTCTCGGAACACATAGTTTCTGTTATACCGAACGTGCGTAGCTTTTGCGTTATTTCACGTATAAAGGTATCAATTTCGCATAGCGAACTCACGCGAAGACCATAGTGTCGCTCCCATATTTTTTCCTCGTCAGGATTGTTTATGTGGCCATATGCCTTTTCATTTTGCCAGAATTGAAACGCATGCATGCATGCTATGCTATCGCTTTCGGAATTAGCGGCCCAATGCAGCTTTTTGCGATATATCGATTTCGCATCGATATTGAATATATCCTTAATAGTCATGATAGCTGCGAGAATAATCGCGTCTGACAAAACCCCGAAAAGATGGCCCAGAACAATCAACTTTGTCACGCGTATGCTCAACAACGGGAGGAGATTGACCATTAGGCAACCCAAGGGCGTCAAGTTTCCATCGTTGTGTTCCGATTCATCCCTATTATTGGTCAACGCGTCAATTTCCTTCAATAATAATATAGACTTTTGTATATCGCTGAGATTGGGTGGATCCAGAGCTAAAGCTAAAATAGCCTCGGGCTTGCCCATATCCAGCACTTTCGTTCTGAGGATGACATTTTCGAGTGAGGCCCTGAGCATTTCCGGCTGAGAATCTTCCGGCAGCACATTCTGCAATTTTCAAGATAATGTGATTTACATATTCTGCAAAAGATTAAGGTCAATTGATTTCGGTGTAAAATTTATATTCACCTCGTAAAATGCTCTTGGTACCATTCTGTATACCCTACCGTTCATCACGCGACTCGTACGATCAGCACGTTGTTGACAATTTGATTTGCTTGCCCAACAAAGTTGCAAACATCGATAATTGCTTCCGGACTCGGTGATGACAAGTTTTGTCATGCAAAAATCAATCACTGAAAAAAAAGTAAAAATTATATACCTGTAGATGAGTAGAATAAATTCATAGATATAATTAGTCTGACGAAGAAATATTATTCACAGTCTCGACGATTGATCGACGATACATACCGTATTTAACATTGCGCACGGTAATGCTGCTTTCAGCAATGTTTGTCGATAGTACGATACGTCGATAATTTTTGGGTGGCTTTTTAAATATATTTTTCTGCTTTTCGGTCGATATGGAAAAATGTAAACTAATTACATCCCAATTTGCATTTTTGGGTTTTAACAATAATAATGTGGTACGTAATTCTTCAATTTCGTCAAATCCCGGTAGAAATACTAGCACAGTGGCTCTGCTTTTGTCGTCATTCTCCTCATTGTCAATCGTGTCGAAAGTGCATATGATACGCGCGGCAAACTCCGCTATCTCAGTCGTGAATCTTGGTTCCTCGTCTACTGTAGGGATCTGTTGAAAAAGATACAATATATTTCCTATGCGATTGCTTTTCTCTATTAATCGCCGAAATTAGGAAAAAGAAGAAAAAAAGAGTTACATTTATTATCCATATTTTTTATCGCGTGTTACATAAAGAGAGATTTTTGACATCATTTTTATAATTTTGGTAAATATTTAATTTTTATATTAATGTTAGTTTGGAAATGTTTGCAATTGTGCACCCTCTAATTTAGAAATAAATATTCCTTGTTTGAGATCGCGATAACTAGCATCGCGACGAAGTCGCGTTCGGCTGCATGTCAGCACATGCACGCTTGCAGTAAATTGAGTAAATTAATATTCGCGTGAAATGCCGCTCAAGAATTGTCACGGGATATTCGGTATAGCATGGATCTTTCAGGATTAACTTTCCAGAAACTTTAACTTTGTTATCGATAATAAAGTCAAACAACAACGCTAGAACAAAGAAACGATCCATGCTATACACAACGCACTCGAAAACAGGTGACGTCAGCTCCATGACGCGGGACTCCGACGGCCAATCACCTTCCCGAAATTCTGGGAAATCTGCAGGGAGGGAGTTTCGCCTCGGAGGTGTTAAAAGGACCGCCGCTGCGCCGCGGAACCGATTTCGCTCGCAGATCATAAAAAACCGCTTTTCGTACGCCGCTTTGCATACCGCCTTTCGTTATTCCGCGTTTCGAACACGCTTTCGCCGCGTTGCTCGCCGTAGCCTCTGTGCGCGCTTCACGGCTTCCTTGGCTAAAAGAAAAAGACTGTAAATAACTGTACATTATACATTTTCGAAAATATTTGTTTTTTTCAATTCTGTGCTTGTTCCCTTTTTTTATGGTCGTCTTCTACCTCGCGTTTCCTCGCGCCACCGCGCGCTCTCGAACACCTATTGACATCTTTTCTATTGACAATTCAAATTTGACATAATTTTCTCTTACTTTCATTTTTGTGAAACAGCTAACAATAACACGCGTCTGGTTTTTAAAAACCATCACTCTTTAACTGTACTTTTAGTCGAGTAAAAAAATGTATACTCACGTTGGAACCGTACGTTAAAACGTCCGTTCCCCAGATCAGTCGCAAACCGAGCCTGGAGACCTTGGACATGTCGCAGGCAAGGAACAACATCACCAGGGAGCAGAAGGAGCCGAGGGCGGCTACACCCGTACCTGAGCAGTGCAGCCAGGTAACCCGGGAGCTTGACAGCGGTCTTTGCGAGGCCGACAGCCAACTCATCGCGGAGATACTGACCCAACGAGCCGACGAGGAGGTGAGCAGGCTGTTGGAGGTGGGCTCACAGCCCGCTGGATAACCCGGACGTGCAGAAGTGCAGAAGGGGCAGCAGCCGGACTCAGCCCAGTCGCAGGTCATGGAGTTCACGCAACTCTAAACAAGTGGTTCTTGTTTCGTTAAAGATTGACTATTTTGCTATTATTTTATTTGAATTTTTATACAGATACATTTTTATTTTTTCATTTTATGTCAAGAACACACTTATAGTTTTAAGCAGGGTTCACATCTCTCGTGTGATTATTCGATATTATATTATTCATTTTGATTTATATATCTTTATTGCATGAAGTAGCACGGCTACGATTATTACACTTCTTTACACTTTTCACACTTACACACTACAATTGTGACAACACATAGAAATAAACCCTTTTTATATATCCTTACACATTAATCCAGTCATTCACCTGTCGTTACACGCGATATTAAGCCAGAGGGCATTGATTTAGTTTAGACGATGGACTCGGACAAGTTCCGAATAGTTGTATTAGCTTTCATATTCATTTTGTTCGCGATAGCGATAGTTTCGATCCTACTGCTAGTGTATTCGCATAAAGCCGGTTCACAATCCTATTACTTACCGTAGAAACAATCAAGCATGAAGTTTTCGGAATACCTAGTGGTCGTTACGATAATATTCGTACCGTTAATTATCAATTTTCCAGATCCGTACTTAGTTTTCGTTCTGTTTACATTATTCACGACATACATAATGATTTTAAACGATCCCGCAGGGAAATGACATACCTACACCTTTGCGACACACCATTACACTTTTTACACTCGTAGCGCTGAGAGAATAGCATGAAAACGACACCGATAGAGGTGATACACTTCGCTACACTTTCCTACACTTTTCTACACTTTACACTTGAGCGCGTTACCAGCAAGCGTGCGACACGAGCCAACATAGGCGTTACACTTTTCTTACACTTTCCTACACTTTTCTACACTTTACACTTGAGCGCGTTACCAGCGAGCGTGCGATACGAGCCAACATAGGCGTTACACTTTTATTACACTTTGATACACTTTCCTACACTTTATACACAAGCGCGTTACCAGCGAGCGTGCGAACCGAACCAGCGAGGGTTCTACACCGAACTACACTCTATTACACTTTTATAACTTCGATATTTCATTTAGAGCCAAATGGATTCATTCCAGGCGCACGTTTGTTTTACTACACCTTATTGCAATTATGCTCATTTTGATTTACACTGCTACACTTTTACGTAACTTTTACACTTTGGCACGGAATTGAGCCATTTTGATATTGTATTCTTTAATTTGATAACTTTTTAACTTTCCCTGACACTATGAAGACATTTTATGTATTATTCATTATGCATGCGATAGTTAATTCGCTCTTATTATACTTACCTTAATTTTATACTTACCGTTGATCACCGCCGGTGACACCAAATGAGACGATTCCTCAAACGATCCGGGACACCTGAAAGAAAAAGAAAAAGATTAATTAAAATTGCGTTTAACGCATACTTACCTGGTTTCGTAAGGATTTGTTGAAATGACTTTCATACGTGGAGAGTCACTCGGTGCGAGCCTAGTGACTCTAAGTCCGCTTACGCGAAGATTCGCTGTGCAGCGGCGCGATTGGTTCACGCGCGGGCGATAGCCAATTCGCGTCTTTGCACCTAAAGGAGCGGCATCTCGCTAAAAGTGTAGATGCCGAGTCAACGCGAACGACTCGGCACACGAATAGTTACACTTTTAGTGTTTGAGGAGTCGTACCAGCTACACCGATGGCACGACTAGCCAATAGCAGACATTCGCGCCCGTTTGCGCATCATGGCGCATGCGTCGCGCTAAGGTGGGAGAACCACACCCGTCCCTCGTGGACAGTTCGCCGTGAGATATCGAAGCGTCGACACGTACCAGCGTCGCGCGTAACAAATTCGACTTTGGCTTGCTTATTCCGTTTACCGCCTACGATAAGCGCGTGTGATATTTCATCGCGGATAGTCCGTTGCGCGATTACGTGGCGTAGAATTTGCGTGATTAAACACGTATCCGGCCGACTTATCCCGTTGATTGCTTGCGCTGTTAGCGTGAGTTATTATCGAGAGAGATTGTTAGAAGCGATTGCGCAATCCGGGATATTGAATCCTCAAACACTACTGAAAGCGAGACGGCGGTTCGACAACACTCGACGTACGAATACACGCGATCGAGCGAACGCGTCCGTTCCTACACGGAGATTGCTGTAGTGAGCAGATTAATAAATTGTTAATTATTTTATTACAAAAATAAGTGATTTCAATCGCGATCCCAGTGAAATTCCTATCCATACGTTCCGAGATTACGCGTCGTTACATAAAGGCGTGGTCGACGACCTTGAACGCGTCTGCGGCGTAGTACACGGCGGCCATTAAGCTGGAAGGAAGGAAGGGACATAGCAACAGCGAGAGGTTTCTGTATTTGAGCCTTAAAATACAGTGGCGACCGTATAATTCAGCCCAAGTAGTAAGTGGCTATAAATTCATTTTTAACATCATCAATCGTTGTTCCGGTCACAACGTTACCACCGAAAATTTCCATTTCGTCCGTGTACGATATAGAAATATCGTAAGGACTGTCACCGTTGGGTATATCGATGATGGGCGCGGGTGTAAGTTGATTTTCTACAAGCGTTGAAAAATATATGGAAAATTTGTTCGCTTTGTTCGTCGTGGACATGAGCAGTATAACTTTGACTGTCGTAGAATTTGTACGTGACAACTTTTTCATTAAAAGCATGAGGAAATCCATGTCTATACTGCGTTCGTACACTTGGTCCAATATGACATGAGTATAGTCCGTCATATGCTTATTATTCGTGAACCTATTTAAAAGCACATCCGGCGTACAATACGTTATGCGAGTATCACGGCTTATTTTCTTGATTAAGCCAACTTCATATCCCACAAGTGTACCAACAGACTACCCTCTCTCGTCGCTAACCCGTTTCGCGTTGTTTCGAGCAGCGATGCGTCTCGACTGTGTTACTGCAGGATATACAAAACAAACATGTCATGTATCTCTCTCTCTCTCTCTCTCTCTCTCTCTCTCTCTCACACACACACACACACACACACACACACACACACACACACACACACACACACACACACACACACGCACACGCGCACACGCGCACACGCACACGCGCGCACACGCGCGCACACGCGCACACGCGCGCACGCACGCGCGCACGCACGCGCGCACGCACGCACGCATGCACACACACACGCACACACACACACACACACACACACACACACTGTATATAAAATGACAATAAAATAAAAAATTATATTTTACCGAATGCTTCCAGCAGAAAATATGCATATGAAAATCATCTATTGAAACTTACCAATAATGTTACAGTGTTGATTTTTTTCATACGCGTCGTTAAAAATAACTTGTGGCACTTGGGTTGATTTCTTTGAAGCTGTAGAACCGCAAATGATAACAACAGAATTGGTGGCAATTATGGATATAATTTGGCGTCCCACAGAGAAAATTGGTAAATTACTGTTGGGCTGATGGGCAAAGTTGTACGATCGATAAATCTGACGAGTATTTTGCTTGAGAATCGCTGTTTCTCTTTGAGACAAATCCAACAAAATTCGATTATCCGTACAATCGTTATTGTTGAGTATCATATTACGCGTCAACTGTGCAAAAAACGATAAAAAAAAGTATATATATATATATATATATATATACATATATATATATATACATATACATATATATATACATATACATATAAATTTAGTTTTATAGATGTATCGTTTTATGTAATAAATAAAAAATGTTTACATTGTAGACTGAACTTTAATAATGTAACATTCTTTGAATACAAGCATTTCATACAAAAATACTTCAGATCACAAGTCAGATCACAAGAACTTAACATATGTAGCTTACATTTATCACAAAATTATTTTACCTCCGTATTATAAAATCTTAAGAAACAAAACTGTGCTTATTATATTATATTAAATGTACATTAAATGTACACATGTATAATTCAAAATTAAATATTTAACACAAATACGAAAAAATATAAACTTTGAAACAAACTTGCTTTGTACGCTTATTTATGTATGTACCTGAAATGTACACATGTAAACAAAATAAAAATAAAATAGGACAAGTTTTTAAATTCATCCATTGATCAATCGCATTATACGCAAATGCAGCTTTTACAGAGCAATGTTGCTTTTGCACATAATGCGATTGATCAATCGATGAATTATAAAATTCGCCTATATGCATAGAAATTTTAATTCGTAATATAATATATAAAAAAAAATTAATTTTGTAAGAAATATTATACATACGCAAAAATTATTTTTTAAATTTCAAAAGAACTGGTTTATACTGTTTTATATTATGTTCTGGTCGACTATAAGAATTAATACATTCTATTCCTTCAGTTGTATTTTTTGTTATTATTGGTACCTGAGTATTAAAAGATGCACTTTCTGGATAAGAAACTTTATTTCTCAAATTATCTTCTTTAAGAATAGCAGCAGACTTTAATCCAGAAGTTAAAGCATCCTTTTTCTTTTTTATGTCTTTTTGGGAAAAGTTTCCACAAATTTCGGCTTTTATTTCTAAGCCTCGTTTTTTTGTTGTAAAATGTGATTGCACTTCAGATTTATTGATATCTGTAACATGTCTTTTATTGTTGCAGTTCCTTTCCAATTCCGTGAAGGGTGCTTCTACATCAATATTATTTTCAAGAAAAATTCTATTTTTAATCGCCAAAACATTATTTTCATCTATATTAATTTGCTCATACTGTTCTCCAGATTCTTCAAAATTAACATTTGTTAAGTTTGCAAAAGGCTTTTTAATTATACAAGTATTAGAAGGGTCCTGTTCCAAGTTCACGCCTTCTTGATTATTATCGATTGATGGAAGTATTGGAGAAAATGACTTGTTTGATGAAGCAGCCGTATTATTGTTTACATTTAAATTTGCAAATTCAGAACTTTTATTTCTGTTTTTATTGGTTGCCTTATTAAAAAGCTGTTGGTTTGATTTTTCAGCACACAGTGAATTTGAAATAGATTCATTTATGTCAGTTGTAATAGAAGACTTTACAAAATTGACTTTTTGTAAAAGAATATTGTTTGATAAAATTTTTGGAGAACATTTGCTTCTTGATGCAAGTTCAGCTTCTTTATGATTATTTAATTTTGACATAGCGGATAATTTATGTGGAACTTCTTCGTAGCAAGAATCATTTATTATTTCTCGCTGAGATGTTCTGATACTTGAAGATAAATTAGAATCCTTATGTTGTCCCATTAATAAATTCATATACAATACTTGAGTGTCTAAAAACTGTTTAAGACTAGTATTTAAAGCCATATCTCTTTCTTCTGCTCTTTTTTGTCTTTCATCCATCTCTTGAAGTCTTTTTGTATCATCTGCATTTGATTGTATCAATATTTCTACTAATCTGCTTTCATCTGATTTACCTACTTTTCTTGGAGGTCTGTAAATAAAAAATTGATTCCCTGATAATTAATATTAATTAAAATGTATGCAAGATGGTTTATATATTATTTACTAGCTGGTTACCCGGGCTTCGCCCCGGAGGACATATGTAATAAGACACGCAAATAGTCTCTCTCATCGCTCTCTCTCTCTCTCTCTCTCTCTCTCTCTCTCTCTCTCTCTCTCTCTCTCTCTCTCTCTCTCTCTCTCTCTCTCTCTCTCTCTCCTCTCTCTCTCTCTCTCTCTCTCTCTCTCTCTCTCTCTCTCTCTCTCTCTCTCTCTCCTCTCTCTCTCTCTCTCTCTCTCTCTCTCTCTCTCCTCTCTCTCTCTCTCTCTCGTCGGTCTGGGGTACTTGTCGGGTCGGCCTTTCTCTCTCTCTACGATTGTTCTTACGTACTGGTCATCTATGCTCTCTTCTTCGTACGTCTGGCTGCTAATCGTTCTTCTGGTGCTTGTTGGGAGTACAGCGTGCACGTCCGTTCTGTTGCTCCAGCTTTAACCGAACATATTTCTGTCGCAAGCTGCCTTCGGGCAATTCTTGTTACAGAATTGAGCATGCTTTTTGTTGCTTGTGCGGATTAACACTGCATCT